>NW_019213616.1:184583-254328 GCF_002532875.2 Varroa jacobsoni
CAGTAGTAAAGGTTTTGTTGTACGTAGAAGAAGTCAGACATCAAAATGATGCAAGAACAAAAAAAACACGCATAACAAGGAGAATAAACATTTTATCGTACTCACCTTGTGCAGCATCCTGTCGACGATCCCTTCCAGTGATGTCTCTTGTACGTCGAGTAGTAATACGGCCTGGATGAGGAACTGGTCGACGTCCATGGTGGCCCGCACTTCCGCGCCGAAGTCCCGCATCGGAAGCCTCTGCAAAGCACAGTGCAGTAGCTCTCTCTGTACAGGTAGCGGCCCAGCAGACCGGCCCGAGGACACGTCTGAGGTGCGCCTCGAGCCGGACATCGCCGATAGCCGACGGCCAGCATTGACGACAACTTGGACGGCCTGCGCCGCAGCACTGCCAAAAGGCTTGAACGATTGCGATTGTGACGTCGACTTCGTTGAGGCGCGCCGTTGGTCGAGCGGCAGACCGGGCACCGAGAGCACCTCGACGACGCGGCAGCCCTCTACCTCGCCCGACGGCCGGGTGACCGCCGTCGCCGGGATGTTGGGCACCGACGCGCTGCGGTTGGCGCCAGCAGCCTCAGTCGGCAAGAGCGCCATCGTCAGCATCGCTGCGACGCCCCCGCCACTTGCCCCACTACCTCGGCCAAGGCAATCGGATGATGCCTCGGCGAACGAGTGTCGCGATGACGGCGGCTGCAACGATGCGCGAGTCGATGACTGTTTCGACGATGACGATAGCTGCTGCTGTTGTAGCAACTGTGATTGTTGCTGCTGCTGCTGCTGTAGCAGGCGAATGCAGCCGGGCGGGATTTCGACTTCCACCTCGGCCAGGGAATCGGGCGGTGATCGCGCCAGGTTTTCGAGCGCAGCCAGAGTAGCGGCGGCTTGTCCTGTGGGCGAAACAAGCGATCCGGGACCCGACCCGGATCCTGTGTTTGGTTCAGCCCCTGCCGAAGCCAAGGGCGACCTTACGCCGCCGCCGGCGGGGTTGCCGGCGGCGTTATCCACCGTGTCGCTCACGGCTTCGCCGGCGCTATTCTCTCTCTGCAGCAACGTATCCACCCTGTAGTGTGTGTCAGGTATGACCCCCCCCCCCACTACGTTGTAGATTTTCGTCGCAGACAGAATTTTCGCCGCTTGGTCGTCAATGCTATCGTCATCGACGTCCTCGAACTGTCAGACCCATCATCTATTTTTATAATTGTTTCATTTTAACCTCGTCAATGATAAATTCGCATTTATTCGTAATTGGTAGCAGTAGTTTTTGGTCGTTGTTTTTTTATGACTGTTGCACTAGGTGAGTAGTAGAAATAGGTGTATCGGTTGCTATAGCTGTATTTAGATCTGCCATATTAACTCCTGTAGGAGGGGCCGTTGTTTCGGTCGTTGCAGGAAAACGTACTTCTGCTGTTGCTGCTATTCGTGTTGCCACTGCGGAGACGTCTTCGACGTCGCGGCCGACCCGAGCTAGCAGGGTTAGCGCGATGATTAGCAGCACTTCTGCAACCAAAAAGGTATTCGTAACCTAAAACCAACGATCGCCGTCTCATCATGTTCTTCCGAGTTTTCTGGCAGCGTCCCACATCTCTGTCTTGGCCACATCGTATCTAGCATCTGTCTCCCTTTTAGCCGCGGATCTGTCCAGCAGCGAAACCCAACTATGTTGAGCTATTTAGCGTCAAAATGCTCCGAAACTGCTCTCGAGAGAGGTATTGTAGGTGTCGAAACTGCTCACAAACAGTGGTAATAACGCAGAGAACAATAACAACGGACAGAACAAAGGACACACTTACAGGGATACGGACTGCAAATGGATACAGTAGGGATAGGGCCTAGCGACAGAAGTAGCTGTGTCGTTTGAGACCGGCCGCTCCCTTGCCAATGTCCGCGGTTAAGAGCGATGACGGGTAACCGTCATCAACAGCTAATCGTCTATGGCGTTCGTTTCGAGTGGATTGGCATCTCGTTGTGCGTAAACCAATGACTGTGGTTTGCCATTGCAACTGGAAACGCGTCGTCATGGTCATCTGTGGAGGCGCCCTCGCTTACCGAAAAGTTAATTTGGCTGATGAGAGCTCAAGGCTTCGTTTTCGGAAGGGTAGCCAAACTGTACAAAATACAGCGGCCTGATGCACAATCTGCATCTGCAAATCACTGACTGTTAGACTATCTCTAAGACCATAACAGATAACCGTACAGGTCGAAGGTGGTTGCTTCGTCGTATGCAGCACGAAGCCGCAACAGGATAGCAGCAAAAAATTCTGGCTCTTTGGGGTGACACCTTGTTTCTCACCAACTTTCAAGTTCAGCAGACGATTCTTTCCGACGAGACAGCTGTACTGTATATATCAATATGTCGACCTGACCTTTGTGTACACTGCTATGTTTATGTAACTTTGTTGGTTTTACGGAGGCACACTATGATTCTCTCTGGTGAATCTTCTATACCATATCCTAGATGTGTAAGCAGACACGAAAGCACATAAGATGGAAAAATTATCGATGCAGAGAACTGACGACAGGGCAAGTACCTCACTGCTCGCGGAGCAATCAAGATACAACCATCACCATATTAATCGATGATTTTAGAGTGATTGATTCATTCGATGCTTGATTACCACTGATGCTGTCGTTACACGATACACTTCAGAACACTTTCTGGGCAGAATTCGCTTTGGTGCCTTTCTCACGATTTTTTTCGCACTGGCGTTGCTGCGTAGAGGTAACAGTAGGCTGACGACAATCAGGTCGGCACTGGATAGGTTAGTTAGTAATTACGGCAGTATTACCAGCATAAGAAGCCTCAGCGCCACACAATATTAACCGTAATAGACGAACGTTAATGCGTCACAATATTGCTTTGGCAAGCGAGTTGCAGATTTCAGGTAGGTTAGCAATAAGGGTAGCTTTGTATAGCGATAGAAATATTACCGAAACGCTAACGACCAGCTTTGTTTGTTTTGCTTTGACCTTAAAATAAAAGGACCAGCGCATCGACGATCAATGAAGGCTACGAAAGGCTTTTAATAAAAAAAAATTAACAAATAATAGAAGGAATAGTAATAATATGATAATGATAATAATGACAATTGCTGTAGCAACATACACCAATACAAACTACACTATGTATAGATAGATGTATCCACGACGAGCGTGCAAAGCGCCCCTGCACACAAGAATCTGATGATCGGTAAAAAGCAAGTTTTCCGTACAATTCCTTAAGGATTGGATTAAATAAGTTTAGTTTATATTTATAATTTCGTAGCTTAGCTCGATCCCGCTTGATGAAGATCGTTACTGGACGATAATGCTGAAACGGTACCGTAATTTCTAGCTGCTATACCTGTAGCTGAGGTCACTGGCTAATAGGCCGTCAGATAGTGAAGATCACGTAAGGCTTGCTACTTGGGACAAAATGCTGACTCAGTTTGATTGGGATTGTAACACGACTTTTTTTTTTGTCATCTGCTCTCGGAGTAATTGTTGGAAGGTACGGCTGATCTGACGATTAATCGGAAAATTGCTGTTGTTGCTTTTGTTATTGAAGGCTGTCAGCGATAGTCTTCGGTCAACAAAGTCAACGAATAATTACGATAATCCATAAAGAATACGATAGATTGTTAATCAATAATCGGAAGGTCAACGCTGAAGGAAAATTAGCCACTTGATACAATAAGGCTACGACTTCAAATTCGGTATGCCGACAACCATTCTCTTTGACAGCTTTACTGGTTGTTGTTGTTGTTTTTGTTGTTGCTACTGTTGTCGTTGTCGTCGTTTTCACCAGTCACCTTCTCGACAATAATAACAATAATGATCAACAGGCACTGAGACCAAAACAACACACGTTAACACTTTCGGCACGTTACTGCTTCTAATCGGTAAAAGCCGCATGACTGGGCTGGTTTCTATCCATGCAGTCGTCACGAGGTCTGCGCGGGCAGACTGTCGCACTCTTTGTGGCCAATGATATCTATGATCGACGGCGGGTGTCGATAACCCGCCTATATGGTCACCATCTTTAACCTAGTCACCATACCAACTTCGGAGACCCGCGCTGTTCTTCCCACACACGTACGTGCGCACACAACGACCATGAGTGACAATGTGAGCAACCTAAAAAACTGTTGTGTGCACACTGCGATAAATCCACTGCCGAGCTGCACGCCTTCATTCGGGATCATGGGCAACTTAAGCGCGTTAGCGTCGACGACGCGTGCTCAGTGGCGGCGCGGCAAGCGATACACGATACATACATCTATAATGGTATTTACAGTTTATCTATAAGATGTCTGGGCTGAAGTTAATAGGAGCTAAAGCTGGAAAACGGTGTATGCACTTGCAGAAGTTGCTATGATTTTAATTATGGTAACATTAAGGGTCGCCATAGAAAACCTGAAACCTGTGTCAAATTTATGCCAATTCTCTGAAAATCTGGGTTTTGACACTTCGTTGGCGTCTTCAAAGATAAATCGGTAACTGATTTGTGTAACGCATCTGCTGACGGGACTCAGCGACTCCCAGCAGACCCTCTCAGCCTCTGCTTACCCAATTTATAGAGCAGATCAGGCAATAAATCACTATTAGAGATGATTGTTGCTGCTTGATTCAGGAACTATTCAGCTAAACCTCGCCGTTGGATTACTACTAGTAGTTGTTGTTACTGTTGTTATTACTTCCAAAGTCGACGCTGATGAAACACCTAGGCTCACTTTTGAACAATTCTTTCAGCAGACAAGCAACGCACCGACTTTTTTTCTCTAGCGTTTTTGTTCCCCTAGAGACTTCTAGATTTCCATCACCAACATCGGCGGTGGTTGTTTTCGTGACGTCTGCGGTACTAATAGCGGCATCGTCAATTTGCTAGACGATCCTACTTGGGCTGCGGTCTCCGCCGTTGCCGTCTCAACTCATCTGCCAATAGCGAAAAAGGCTGACGAGCCGAAGTCCAGCGGCGAGCACATGCGCTTATTGTGGGAAACCAAACAACAGCACGAGCTCCGTGCTCGACGGGGCGCAGTGGGACTCTGAGACTCTGAGACAGTCGACGGTCTTCTCTTCCCGGTCTCTCTTCTTTGATCGTAGGTCCGTTTCGGCCGCAAGAGGGCGCGCAAGTAGACGCGCACCCACGTCCTGCCACGTTCGTCGCTGCCTGGCTTGCTCCTGTATCAGTCGCTGGCGCTTGTCCTGAGCTGCTACAGTTGCCATTTGCGCTGCCGCTCCTCGTGGTGGAGAGTTGTTTTTATTGCCCCTCCAACAGCATCAATAGCGGTAGTCGGAGCGGGAGCACGACATTGCTGAGTTGCAGCGGCGGCGGCAGCAGCAGCAGCAAGCCCAGCACAAGCAAAGCAGACCAAACAAATCTTACCCAATGAGTCTTAGGGGTGCAGAGGCACCAAGCAAGAAAGCAAGCTAGTTGAGGCTGGCATCGTCATCGTTTGCAACCAGTTCTCTCGGCCGACAGCTCTCAACCAAAGACAGATTCGCTCTTATGTTCACCGCAGCGGAGCGGTGGCAGCAGTGGGGGTGGCGGCCCGTAGGGACAAAAACGGAGGCAACGGTGGCTGGCTAGGAGGGTGAAAAGCCGTCAACGGGGCAACTAAACGACCCAACGATAGACGAAGGGGCAGAAGCGAGGTCGTCAATGTGACAAGTCCCGGCCGACCCCGTAAACCCTCTTCGCGATAGTGCCCCTGGACGCTAACGTTTCTCGTTTGACACTCGCCACGTTACCTCGGACGTTTCAATGCCGCTGCGCGAGTTTGGTAGTGGCAATGCGGAGCAATCCAATTTTGTGCGAAATCTTCAGCCATAGAGGATCGAGAAGCCCGGTACAAGAAACAGAAACCCTATTACTTCTACCCGTCTACTTGAGCGCCACCCTGTTCGTCAACTCACCTCGGATAACGAATTGAGTCAAAAAAATTATAACAACAAACCTATATATACACGTAACCCCGTAAAACCCATTCTGAGCTCTTGAACTCCCCCACAACAGTTCAGGCTACTCTTGCAGATCTGACACACGTTTTACGCAAACGGTGCAAATACACGAGTGTGTCAACGCACCTGCATAACGTAACGATCCGAAACAGTCACAAACAGAGTGGTTGCGCAAAATGCGCCACCTTTTCACACAAGTACCTCTCATAGGAGGTGCTCTGAACCCTCGGCTGTCGACTATTTGCACAGATAGACGACGTTCTTGGCTGCGTGACCAGTGAGTAACTGCGGTTTCTCCGTACTGATCCTGTGACTGTTGGCACTCGATTGTAGTTTTTTGAGGGCCAGCGGCTTCGGTGGAGTCAGTCTGCTACATTGAATTGGCCACTGCCTTCTGCTGCCGGAGTGTCCAATGCTCCACTTATCAATACAGCCAAACGGCGAAGTCAACAGAGATCAGTGGTCCCTGGCATCGTTTTCGTGCCGATGGCGACAACGTTCGTCCTGGTGTCCTCTGCGATGCTCAGTCGTTTTAACCTTTAGGTTTGCTACTGCAATGGATGCTCAGGCTGACAGCGGTAGACATCGGTAAACACCGTGGGAGCGACAGCAATAGAAATTGTAATATCTTTGAAGTACCTCTGTGAGAAACAATAGAGATCGATGTAAATTCGATTACTTCGGTTCATTAAGATTATCATACAAAAGCAAATACTTCGTTTGGCATGGGCTTGTGGACAGGTAACACGATGTAAGTTGTTCTATAAAGAGGGATCGGAAACATGAAAGTGGGCGCAATTGGATCGGGGGCGTCCCTTGATTATTGCGTCGAAGATGGACTTTTTTGCGTCGTTCTTCGACTATGTATATATCCCTTCTTATCTGCACGTCACAGGTGTATTAACGCAAAGACCGCACTTGTTATACGATGGTGACACTATGACACAACCTTCATCTGTATAGAAGAGAAGTATGTGGCGACATGGCATTTTGTTGAGGAAAAATCATTTCACTAGGTTAGGATTGACCAAAGTTGTTTATTTCAATTAGTACTGAATGACATAGTGGCTTAGTCGCCATTGATGCCTTTATACCACCCTCAGTATTGGATTGTCGGCGATAACTAAACAAATCCGAAAAAAAAAAAAATATTAAACAAATCCGTAAAAGGTTTGATAATCCCAATGCTCACAAACATTTGAAATTTCCTTTGATTATCTGTTTTGGCGATACCTGCAACTTCGTCCATATTGAAAGCAAGAAAGACATAGATCTTTCAGCATTTTCCTATAGAAACTTGCCACGTGTAATATCTTAATGGGCATTTTTCAAGTTCGAATACTTATGAGATTAAATCGCATATTATTAATTTTTTGATATATATTAAATAGGCGTATGTTCTTATAGGCGAGAATACAGCTCATTGACGACAGCTTAAAGTATATAGCATTATATTCTTCTGTAATAGTAATTTACAAGGAACAATAGTTTTGGTGGCATTCGGCCTGGGTGCCTACGTCTTGTGTTAGGTACGAAAGCAAAAGTCTTCTTCGCAAAAGAATATTTCTTGAATGAGTATATCGCCGAAAAAAGTATTTATACCCCAACAGTGTACTCATAAGATTGTGGATATCGAGCAAGCTCACTGAGAAGGTGGCCATGCAAATATGTCTGCATGAGCAGAAATAATTATTAGACGTATTAGCGAATGTATAAAGACAAAAACCTAGATTAAAATTATTTAATTGCAGAACACCTCCGTAAAGGTCAGCCTTTATTTTCGTCCTAACCAGTATTCTTCATCGATTGCTAAGCTAAGCTTTCTTCAGCATAAGTCGCTTCAGCTACAAGCTTTCCTCTAAATCGTATTTTGGAGGGGGTGAACGGGTGTCTGGCTTAAACTTGTAATTCTCGTCACATATGTTGTATGGGCCTTGAGATTTTTTCGAGCGGTGGCAAGGGACAATGCCACATGCAGCCATATATATCCGAGCTTATACAATTAAAACTTGATCATTTAGCTAATGCTGAGATAGGTCTTCTTCGATCGAGTTGCATCTTCTTCGATACTGTCCAGAAGGACATTACATCTGCGTAAGTAGGTATAGCATCAACTCTTACATAAATGTCCTATAACATTTCGCTACTTTGCTTGTAGCAGTATATTTGTGACACAACAAACGAATTCGTGTTATAGATCGTGATACCTTACGAATTATATCACATTCATTATCTTATCTTCTGCTGCTACTACAACCATTTTTATTAGATACGTGTATACCTTGAGATAATCGACTAACTGAAAATCTTATGGAAGATAACTTGGTCTGTTGAACAACACGGCACTTGATGCGGTTCTAGATTACAGAACATGCTAGGTGAGCTTGCCTGAGTGGGTCCCAGGACAAGGCTTAAATGTTTGGCGCCGCTGTGTTCAGCCAGACCAATTCCGTTCGCTCTACTCGTCCTCTTATGACAGGCTTCATCGCACTACCGGCTTTTCATGCCTGCATGAGTGTCTAAGGCCAGTCTCTCTTCTTCGTTTTTGGGTCGCTGCCGCTGCAAGGCATCCTAGTTGACATGAAATACCGACATCAAACCATCTGCGCGTGCCGTTACGGGTGGGACTCCTTACCAAAAACGTGTGCTGCTTTTTTTTTCTGAAACAATTCAAGGAAAGCGTGACCAATGGAAAGGTGTCCCAATGATTGTTCCCGTTTCCTTTAAGATGTCGCTAGTATCCATAATCCACCTTGGCCGTTTTATAGATGGAAGTAACAACTGCCGCTACGAGAGCGCAAACACGGAGCGCAACGCCTAAAGGCCCAACGACAGCAACTGTGTTAATAGTAGCGATCTTCGTAGACAAAAAGAAGATAGGGGTATATGTAGCAGGGTAAACGTGCCCGATCTGAAGTAAAAGTTTCAGAATCTAATAGGCGTAACGATTTTAAGCTAGTTCACTCGTTATGTCTAGCAAACTATTTAGAGAGCGTTGTAGCGAACCATTATATTAACTCCCAAATGTATTTGCGTATCTCATAGGTTTCTATGCTCCGTGATACCTTACATCAATATATGTACTTCTATTCAGTGCTCTCTTTTTAGAGATACCACGCACTAATAAAAATATATATTCCACAATTTTTGGAACCATTGCTTGTAACCTTTATATTTATATGGTATAAAAAAACACAAAGGGAACTCTCTGATTCCCTAAATACCCAATTATCCTGAAATTCATATATACGGAACCTACTCGATGATTATATACCTAGGTGTATCTCTCGCGTGTTTTTAACATCCGTAAAAACAAATAACTATACTTGCTCTCCTGTAGCTAGTTCGAGCTATCGGCACGATTACGCACGGTTTCTACCACAAGGTAGCTATCGTGGAGCGTTGATCCAATGTAGACTGTCCAAGCGAGGATTTGAATACTTGTTAATGTATAAAAACAACTACCGCTCCTGCCACCGTTCAAATGAACTCGCTTCTTGGGACTGGCCAAGGTGCGCTTTTGGGACAGGAGAACTACTTCAGTCTGCTGTCGACGATACATAAAAGAGAAATAAAGAGGGTGCAGACAACCTCAAAACAACGCCAATGAGACCTCTAGCGAATGATTCGAATCCATACGTTTTCACTTATGCTCGGTTCCTTTGGCTTGCCGTCATGTGCTTCCTGTCTGCATAGTATTCAGTTAGCAAGCATGACACCTTTATCCGCATGCAGAGTTCTTCTCTTTGGTTGGCTTTCTACTAAAACGACGAGAAGCCATACGGATCTCAAAAAGCTTAACCGTAAGATGCCAAAGTCTTTGGATCTGAACCGGCGTCTAACAAGGACCATCTTTCAGAATTCGAGCGAAGCTAATCGAACTGGCCTGTATGCTACTCAAAAACGAAATCTTTGTTGCCCTATCAAAATGATATCGCATCAGCGGAAAACGGAGAGCTTCCTTAAACCTTTTACAGAAACGGCAGATTCTGCTTCCGCATTACCTGACGTTTTATATATCTATATATAACGTCAGGTAACATATATATATATATATATATATATATATCTGTATCAGCGCGTTTGCCGATAAAATGAAGCGACGCGAGACTAAGATATGTGCATTGTTCACCGAAGGACCAGTTTTTCAAATCCAGATAGAGGATTTGATCAAAAAAAGGATAGCGCTATATCAGACGAATGAGAGAGCAGAAAAAGAAAACATAGAAACAGGACCAGATCACTGAGACCTCTCCTGACGTCCCAGAACATTGGTGCGCAATGCGATACAATTAGAGCATAAGGCTATTGGCAAGACAAATAGACTCTAGTACCGTATGAAACTCTGCCGCACTGCACTAGTGAAACGTCTAATTTGTCACTAGACAAACACATTGCAGTAGCGGCCTTTGTTTCCTGAAATGGTGAACCATCGTTACCGCCGGGCCTAACGTTACGGCTATCCGGCCCTCTGCATAACGCTGGAAATCTCACTGGCTGCCAGCTCTTACAACTCGGCTCATTTTAACCCCCACAAGAGCCGTGAGTCCTAGCGTTAGACGCGGTATAAGCCGTTATTTGGAGTATAGATTGCTTAATGCTGTGATGAAGAGATTTTGCTTCTCAGGACTGTTGCATCGGAAGTGGTAGAAAACGCGTTAAGTATTGCGACTGCAGTACTGGAGACGATCTAGACCACCATCTCCCTCGCGGCCTCCGCCTTGTACGACAAACCGCTAATTTGTGTTTGACATGTATTTGACTCGACATGGACGCAAGGTAGGCTTGCTCTTACTTCTGCCTATCCAAACTAAACAACGGTTAAACCAAGTAAGCGCGGTGTAGAGAATAGCCACTGTCTGACAAGAACGACTAACATCAGCTCGCTTCCGGTTTTATTCCTGTTTGCAAATGCTTGGAGGCGCTCACTAAAAGCTTACAAAACCTTGCGACCGGCTGCCGCCATAGCCATCAACGGCTTCCTGGCATTCCAAGCTCAACGGGGTTATACGGCTCACTGGGCAGACAACTTTATAAGGAGTAAATCAGGTTTGCCATTAGCTCACTCACTAGGAAGGGTCTCATATAATATTCATAGTTCGCGCTGGACTGATGGTTCTGGTTTGGCTGATGGTACGAGCTAAAGAAGCCGTTCGGAAGGCAATTTATACTAATCAGATCAGTCACAAGTGCGGTGGGGGAACAACCGGCAGCGAAAAGTCAGCTGACAAACTGTAGAGAAATGTTCAGTTTCAGAGTACCAGCGAGAGCGCAAAGATTGCAACCTATCGAAAGTGACTCATTATATATTTGACCACAAGTGGCCTTCAGTCAAGTTGACTCGAGCCAAATTGGATCATCGATTCTAAGCACATACGTGCAAGCATCGACGGTGTGGAAGTACTTGCACTAGAAATCTAACTAAACAAAAAGACCCAATTTGTACCGGTCGTATTTTCCTTCTTTTTTTTTTTTGATCGTGGCCCCTTTCTAGTACACGCACTGTAGGTGGAGTACTGTTAACCATAGTGATTTTTGTAGAAAAGCAGCTAGAAATTCACTTTTCAGCATTAATTTGTAGCCGATTTAGCGGGTTGGTTGTATTTCGTGTTATTGAGCAACATTACGAATTTACCTCCTGGTCGACATCTCTTTCTTGCTGCATAGACCCCCTTCGATTTAATTTGTTTCTTTTGCTAGCACGATGTCTACTCGTAATGTCACTATGTCATCGGATATAACCGGTGTCAAGGCCGTCAATTACTACTACATCCCGTCAATATATGTGGTGCCCCCTGGAGTTTATGTAGGGAACTTCACAAGACTAACGGCGCCACCTAGCGAACACTTACGCTACCGGCCATGCATTCCCACGCATCCTTGGGAAGAAGGCGGGCCCGTATAGGAAAGGACAGTTCTACTACAATGAGCGCAGAGTAAAAACAGCTGATTCATTCATGGTCTTTAGTTGCGGGCGTTTCCGTAGAGGGCGGCACAGACCCCGCGAACAGGTGGGTCACAAGAAAGATATCAGCGACACGGTGAAAAATAAGGTCACGAGCGCAAAATACGCAAAGAGAACGACCTTATCTCGCTGAGTATGGAAGACGGACTTAGGCTGTGACAATGAGCAAGAAATTGGCCACCGATAGTGGCTAAGGGTGAGCTCATATACCTGTATATGTAAATACGTGAACATGTCACGTTAGCCTAAACAATAGACATCGACATCGAGCTAAGTGAAGACCACGTCCACTTACGTGTAGTAAGATTCGTTTTTGAAACTGTCGGCCATGATCAATTTCGCACAGTTCCTAATAAAGCTTTGCTAACTTAAAACTGATTGTTATATAAAATCAACAAAATCAGGCTTTATCGTTTGGAATCACTTTCCGTTTTAGAAAATTGTACTGAAGGCGTGCACACCAACGTCGTACGTCGACACTAGTCAACGGAATTGTTTCTAGAACAGCAGCAACAGTCTTAGCAGTGACAAGGCTTTTGAGGCATATCTAAACCCATTATTTCCACTTCATCCATGCCATATAGATGAAGTAAACGCATGAGTATATTCTTAGGGATAGCGAAACAAGTCGTTCGTCACAACGCGGATCGCCAACTCCGTAATTATTCCGCAGTCAAATGTTTGGCCTGTGTTAGACATCCCGACATATCCGATATTATTATTAGGATCACTGATGCCTATAATTTTGCTGCACACGTGCAAAGCAATTGAAACGATTGGAAAATCGGAGATCCTCATTTAAAAAGACAGTACAGTTTGTATCAAATAATAAAGGTCACTTTTGGATCTGACTTAGCGACTCTATATGAGCGTGCTCGGTGGAAAGAGTATATATATGTTCCTTCAAGTTTAGTTTGCGCATGACGTAGGGATATTTTCCAGTTATTATTTATTATATTATTCGTTATATTTCCAATCATGTTGTAAAGTTACCCGGAAGGCTTATAGGGATTACTATAATTAAGAGGACAAGCTGCCAATGCTACTATTTGTTGCTAGAAGAAACGGCGAATATCAGAATTTTATCCTACGACGCAGTTCATCAGTCCAATTCAACTGACTACTAGACCGGGTGATAAGGTATTTAATATCTGCTTCAATTCACTAGAGAAATTTTATGTTTTTCGTTCACAATGAGGCTGGGCTGTATCTCAATAAATTATTTGTTTACTAGAGAACTTGGGGGTTGGTAACTGTATACGTTTCGTCTAAGTGAGAAGTGACTGCTTGCCTAGGAGACTGCTGGAGAGAGCTACATAATTACGCACTTTGACAACAGCTTACCTCAAATTTAGCATACATAAGGGAAACCTCATCACCGTCGTCTGAAATTAAACAGAAAATGCGCCAATTAGTAGATAACTAATGGATTTGTATGAAAATCAAACTAACTACCCAACGTTACACAACGTATAATCATGGCTGATTCATACATGCCCTTTACGACAGGAACACACAGATCTGAAAGCTTGCACCATAGGCCTTTCTAAGAATATTTAATACTTTCCAATCACACCTATACGTAGAATTCTGTCATCAAAAATATCCGTTTGTGTTCTAGTGACGATCGGACATTAAAACTAGAGTAACATGTATAAAGCAATCCAGACTCCTTGAAAAAGCTTTTTTTTTTCCTGTAGAAAAGCTAAACCGGTTCGGAGATATATTAGTCAGGTTTGCGAAACGTAATTACGTCTTGTGACTGCTGTCAATTGTAGACTTGTTTTCATACCGATGCCGAGCTTGCCGCCGTTGAAATATACTAGGTTTGCATGAAGGTTCTCCAGTTCTCTCATCAGCTACTCGAAGGTCGTCTATGAATCATTTCGTCATAAGATTTTTAAGGGCTGGATGATCTCCTGTGTACTATCCTTGCATATGCCCTGCTTAAATCTTGTCTCTCTTTCAGTAATGCACTTATACACCAAACAGATAATTATGATCCGATCCAAATAATTATTTCTTCATCGTCGAGGCTCTACGCTTATTTTACCCATCTATGTTGTCTAGGAAAAAAAAACTAAAGGCCGTAGCACAAATTCATCCTGTTTATAAAACGACTATACATCTTATAAACAGTACGGTAGTCAGTGTAATCAACAAGCATTTGAACTGCTAGTCCAAATAAGGGAAACTGCAGGGTCTCGGATTAACGTTTATTCTCTTATGGCTTTCTAGTTGTGATAGCTTCCTTTCTCTTTGCAGGTACAATCCTTATCATACCCCCACCGCGACTCCGGTTATTCGACCAGCCCCTGACCGCGCTCTGGTTATTTTCGACTTTTTTTTTGTTACGAACACATTCTGCTCAATCTAAGCTTTTTTCTTCTTCTAAACAATTAGCGCTGTCTCTCTCGCTGCCTCCATATAACCTTGTACTTGAAATAGTGTGAATAGCGTGCCCAGTGATGAGCCATAGGAGTCCGTCGACATAGGGTTCGCTGATTTCAAAGTGAGGTGCGTCTTCGCCTTTTGAATATTCCCTTAAATGAACTAGTGATACAAAGGTGGTCAGCTCGAGCGAGAGGTTTACACACCATCCCAAATGCCATCAAGTCGACCGGGATGATCTGGTGCAAAGTATTTATTCCAAATAATGTTTGATAGGATAGCATCAATGTTCGAGTTAAGACTCTTTACACTATGGGATATTTTTGCAAATAGTACCAGTAAGCAATGGATTATACTCCATTCTAGTGTAGGCAAATCAACATTTTTAGCACGAAATAGGCAATGCAGCTAGGAAAATGTTTTCACAAATTTTGAAAAGGTACAATTTGATCTTATAAAAAACCACGATAGATGATCAACCAATGTAAGCCTCTCGAATCAGGTTTTAGACGCTATTACAGAAAATTATAAAATGCGAGTATGGGGTGCCCTTAGGAATTGACAAAACAAATTTGGGCCACCATTAAATAGCAGTAATTTTTCTTGACCCGTTTCCGTTAATATGTTTTCGTCCGAGTAGCTACAGGCTTGTACCGATGCACACCAATTAAATGCGCAATTAATAAGACATATTGGTCTCCTGCGAGTGGGTTTTTGCAGAGCAATTAGCTTGCAAGCAGTCATACAGAGAGATATACTTCCAGTATAGAAATCCACTGGTAGGGAAACCTATTTTAAAAGGTATTGTACATTAGTTAAAACTATTAATGATTGCATTCCGAGTTCACGTCTGGAAGTTGAGGCATAGGAGAAAAATAATCCAATCACGTTTGAAGTCCTTTAGCGGTAACACTTGATGGGCTCGCTGTCTAGTTAAATGGCTCTTATCAGCTGCTTCACCTAGCTGCTTGCCGATTGCATAAATAGTGGTATCAAATTAAGCGAAGTTAAGCCGACGATCCTCCACCAAGCGTCGTTCCATCGAGCCTCGCTGATACGGCCGAGATAAAATGTTGAAGCTTTGATTTATCAGCAATACTACTCTATATTAGCAATGAACAGTGAGGATTCAATCTCACAATGATCGACAAACTGTTATGGATAACCAAATGCGTGTTTCTATTAAAACAATTGTCAATCTATCTAACATCTTATGTCTCATAAACATGAGCTTAGTCATGCCAACAAAATGTTTTTTAGAAGCGACCCATATTTGATCAAGTGTCTTTTACTAAACAAGCTAATCCGCCTTTAACGGACTTTAATAAATACCTGCAAAAGTGTCAATGGAAAGCGCACCAAAAATGGATAGGCTAAGGAAACGCGAATGATGGGCACTGACAACCAACTAAGCACCCTTACACTTATGTGACTTACCACCCAGCTGTCACACGAGATATTTTCATGGCGGTTGCCCTAACCAGGGCAACATCGAATGTCCCACCAGCACTACCAACAGTTTTGGCCAATGAGCCGGCCATGTTAGCAACCACAGCTGTGCTCTGGTGTAGATTGGCCCATGCCTCTATGTAGCCGTCAGGGTAAGTTGAACAACAGGCATGACAACACAATCGAATTGACTTTTCTGCTAGCTGTCTGCCAGCTGCCTAACCCCAGCTCACCTTGGTAGCAAACGTTATCGGTCATTTGTTTCCGCTCTGATGAGAGCAGGAGTACGGAAGCAGATGTAGGAGATGGCATCGTTAGCGATTAGTTGTCCGGACCAGCTATTCAGCCAATGCTGCTTGCTAGTCTGATGACCTGCATCTCTACCGTTCCTTACAAATAACATGTCCCGCCACGCGAACAGGATCGGCTGACTCGACTGTTGATGACGGCAACTTGTTGTCTTATACCTCCTTTTCCGTATCGTCTTTTCCTGACCTCCTTTTCCGTATTTGCTGCCCTCATATCTTCCTCGCCCGTCTTGTCTAGGCGCTTATTTTTCTCGCGACTGTGGTGGCTGAGTACTGCGGCA
Source organism: Varroa jacobsoni (assembly GCF_002532875.2). Taxonomy (NCBI): domain Eukaryota; kingdom Metazoa; phylum Arthropoda; class Arachnida; order Mesostigmata; family Varroidae; genus Varroa; species Varroa jacobsoni. The sequence continues at coordinate 200,918 of NW_019213616.1, forward strand.
TCTGCTCTAACTGTCGTTGTAACTAGAACTGGTCTGCAGCCTTTCCCGCTGTTGTTACTCTTTTTTCTCCAATAGCTGACCTTCGCACCCGTACCGCAGACTGGCGAGACACAAGCTTTGACCCATCTTGGTGCGTCCAGACTGCCAGACGCAGCCCATAGTAAAAAAGAACAGAAGCGGCAAGAAGACAACAAAATAGCATTCTCTTCGCATCTGCGCAAAGCAGCGTTGAACCACTTAAACAGAAGAATTTTGTAGAACGTCGCCTCAGAGATATAGCCGTTCGTCTTTTGGCATTGACGACGGCTACGGCAATGGCAACAGAACCATCTAACGCAGAGAGTGTGTCAGAGGTTTAAAGCGGTGAGGCTTTACAGATATTGAAGATACTGATAAGAAATAGAGAATCCCACCGATTGGTCATGAGTGTGACTCACAGGCAACCATGAAGTATGAATGTAAATCGTAAAAAATACGCACAGAAAAAATCAAAAGAAAGAAGAGCTGAGTGACGGAAACTACACTTGCATCTTGAATGAACAACGTACGCATTCGGTACTTACGTGCCTATTCTGGAGCTGATGCATAAGCATCGCGAGACAAGAGCCAGTTCCGATCCCAGATATCTAAATTCAGTTCCATGTTTTTGGCCAGGATCAAGTAGAAGTGTAGAAAGAAACGAAATGCGCCGTAATTCAGGCGCTTCGGGAAAAGAGACGGCAACTTTAGACGGCTTAAATAACTAAGTGGCTTCCATGTCCTTCCGACTGTCGGTGAAGAGGGTCCATGAGTGAAGCAGGTAGAGAAGAACGCATGAATGAACGAAGCAAACGGCAAGGAAAGGCCAAATGGAGCGTGAAATTACCGAAGGTTGCACACATTCCACGCACAATATGCTGGGCGCAACTCGGCGTATGATTAGTGGTAATGCCTAAAGTTAAGGGTCTATGACACCTCCCTACTTGCTGATGCCCACCTTGCGAGTTTCTGTAAAGATTTGCCCAAGGGCTGTGCTTGAAAAGGGCTGTAATGAGTTCGTTTTAATTCTTTCTTAATTTTCTTATAAACTCCTTTTTAGCGCCTCATATTTGGTCGGCCTAGAGAGGGTCTAGAAAGAAGGTATTTCTATCTTTATACTTTTACGGTTGGCGTATTTTGTATCCCGATTAAGGTTGTTTGCATATCTGAGATTAAAAAAAACGGGGATCATTAGCGTGTTATAAATATATTACACTCCTATCCTATGAGTGTATATATATATATATATATATACAGACGCGAAATAAGAGTAGAAAAAAAGGGTAAAATAAATTGTCCATAATCTTAAATCAAGTTGTGCAGTGATTTCAAGTCGTTATTGATATAAGTAAAATCACATACATGCTATCTATATCGCAATTATGTTGAACAGTTAGTGCCCACAGTAAAGCCTAGATCAAAAAATACACACGTATATCGTAAAGCACAGGCTCTCCTTCGCTATAATCGTAACAAAAAAATATGCCTTAACCAGTATCGAAAGAAGTACCTTAAAATGCTCTGCATCACTTACTTACCTCAGACCTTCATTCATTTGGCCTAACTAATTTTGTAAAAATGAACATTTCATCACTGAAAACTTTCAATGTATCACTAGGTAATTTAGGTAGATTAAAGTTATCTATGCATATCGAATGCATATACCAAATGAAACAGAGAAAGTCCGGTACCTTTAAGTTCCATTCAAGCGAACAGGGATGATCTAACCCTCATATAAGCAGTGGCTTATCATTCAAGCGAGTCATCGTTTATGCTCTATATTGCCAAACAATTTCGTCACGTTACAGGAACACGCTAAGTTATCTGTATTTCATAACATGGGTAACAATTATAATATACAAGATGGCATATGCAATAAACGTATTTAGTTCCGCTTTGTTAAAGCCTATCACAATCTCTCCGCGCAAAGCTTTGATTCATTTTTTCAGTTTTAGCTGGTTTAACAATTGTGACAGTTAGCCTATTATTTGCATTATTTAGACTTTATAATTTGTTTCAAAACAGAATATTTCCTTCACGTTTTTTTAACTTGTTACTATATTTTGTCAATATTTGAAATCTTGGCTTCAGTATGGATACAGTTTAGGGACAAACAACATTATCCTAGTCTTCTTCGCTTCGTTTCTCCTCTTTATTAGCCATTTTACTCATTTGTCGTTATTATCTCATTACATTATTTTACAAGAAATTGCCCACACTATTCCGCGCTCGAGTTCTGATTCGCGTGAAGAGCAGGGGGCTGATGTGAGTGTCGCTCGAACGAGCGTTCGGTTGCTGTTACTTCAAGCTATCTCAGCTTCAACCCTGTGCAACCTTTTCCATGAACAAGCATTACCTCGCGAGAACGTCGACTACCACGAATACAAGCCACTGGCATCCCCGGCGCAGGAACGCGTCAGGCAGCAGCAAGGCGACCATAGTCCCCATAAATCGTCTTCGTCTCTCTTTGCTTGAAAGTGGCGCGTCATTCCGCCTCGCAAAAGTGGGACAGTGAGAAAAATACAAACAGAAAACGGAAACACGATACAGGCATCCAGGAGCAAAGAAAAGCTCACGTCGAGGAGCCCGAAGGCTCGTTCGATATGAGCTGGCGAACAACGCGGTGTCGGCAAGCCTTCCCGTGGCCACGTGTGGTCGCCGCTGTACCCGTTGGAACGCGCAAAGCGTGGACTGCAATTTCTCTTTCTTCGTCCCCTTTCTCCTTCTCAGATGGCTGCTGTGGTAGTAGGAAGCTTAGCACTTGACTTGCTGCAGGGCTGACACGACACCAACGTTCTGCTAGCATTCTCGTCCCAAACGAACAACGGCAGCCGTAGGTTTCATCCGCTAACCCCGACGGTAGGGTTCGACATGCCCTCCTCCCCTGTCTTGTTCAAGCGTTTTTTTGAGCTGCCACAGCTCAAATTCGCTTAAAGGCAGTACGGAGCTCAAGCGTTAAGTCATATTTTGTACTCTACTCGATGCTGGCGTTCTGCCTACGCATAATGAGGTAATGCATCGGCTGAAGCAGTCCCAAGCCCGATTTTGTCGAGCACCGCACCACATCGCTAACAGCAGCGTTTGTAACAGCGTTTAAGAGTAGGAGGTTATACTTAAGGGAAACGTGCACCAACACATTACAAAACCCGCTGCCTGCTCTAGGTGACGCACCTTATCACTGACGGTGGCGTCGACTTCAGCGTAAGGTCGTCGGTATGCCGTTGATATCGACTTCTATAGGAAATCAGGCTCGCGGAGATTTTCTTATTCTTTGAAGGAACTGATGTCAGTGCAGTATGGGCAGGATCCGCAGTGAACGACGATGGCATGCAATGACTGTACACAACCTGGAAGTAGTAGCTTGCGGGGCCGAGTAAACTGGCTAATGCTAGTGAATCCGCCTTTTATACGACGCTATTGTCGGCACCGGAGTATTCGTTAACCGGCTTCGGGCATGACTATGACTTTTTCCTATCGTCCAAGAACCATGCCCAACGCCTCTATGCGGAGGCTCTTTTAACCAAACGCCAAGCAGCTTATTCTCCTTCGACCTCCTTGTTTGTCCTCGCGGGCAATGGTAGCGGCGGTGGCAACCGCAATAAATTCACATCCTCAGCAGTGACATCTTTATCACATTGTAGACCGCGGCTTCTTCCAGTCAAAGAGCTCTAGCCCTGCTATTATACCCTGTCTTATACAACAGGTCAAACCTCCGAAACGAGAAGAACCAGGAGACGAACCAGTAAGACAGACTATGCAAAACTGCCATTCGTCCACAGACTGGCATGACTATGTTCATATGGTGATGCGCGCAAATAAGCACTAAAAAATGAAAGACTATAGAAAAGCGAATCAGTAGAAAACGAAATACAAAGGCCATCCGTGTTACTCAGGAAGACAATATGTAGCCGTCCAACCCTGTCAACTACAACAACTGTAATCACCAACGGCAGCAATAATTCAATCACGGCCTGCTCTGCGACGCTGCTTCTTGGAATGTTCGGTCAGCGTGAGCCTTAGGCCTGCAACATTCATGTTATGCGCTTATATAAATTATATCATAAAAAGAAAGAACATATAGAGTATACATACGTATTCTATTTACAGTGTTGTGGGATACATATAATTGAATACGACTCTGAGAAGAACGCCTCTAAAGAAAGGGCCTAAGTTTCTGCAAGAGTCTATTACCTAGTAGAATAAAACAGATGGATGTTGGAGCGACCACCCTTAGTTTTTGGACTTTGATTGCCATTAATGTAACAACCTTAAGATAATGATTATATCTTAATATTGCACGTCGCGAAAGAGTTCTTCGTGGAACTAATTGACTCTATCGAAAAGGTAACGGTAAGAACGTAAATATTTTTAGGGTTGATAGGTAGCTAATAGCCTATATACGAACCAGCTGATATACGGTACATTACAAGATGTAAACATGATAACATATCCTTGTAGCTAATGCGCACGAGGTGTTTTTTTTCTTGCAGAATCTCTACAGCTGAGTGCGTTATTTGCCTAACGTAGTAAAAGACAAGAGATCCTTGTTGTGCAATTGTTAATCAGCGTCAAGTCGTGCGAGGTAGGTGTAGCGAACCACCTAAAATCCGTAAAGATATTATGTTGTGTAAATGCAGTCTTACAGCTTTTGATCGGTTCACGTTCGACCGCAAGACTCTGACCAACGAGAACTGCACGCGTGGATGCTTAGACCACGATATCCATCAGATAAAAATTCAGATTTGTAGCGCTACTACGTATATTAATAATTCGACTCCCTGCACAGAGGTACAGTCGTTGGTGGAACCTAGAATGTGGGTGGCTTTTCGATCGTCGTTGAGTGTTACTCATGCTCCGGGGCCTACTACTGTTCACGTGAACAGGCAGGAACAGAATAAAAAATCGTGATTAAGAAAGAAAAAAACCGAAAAAGTGGGCGAACACGAAACCAGAATCTAGGTCTGCGTATGTTCACGCTACATGTTCGAAGCAAGCATTGCTACGCGGTTTGGAAACGACGCGGGCGATCGGAGGCGCACGCGCCACGAAGATCTTCACCGAAAGCGGCCGATAAGAAGTTGGTCTATGTAAGCTTCTTCTAGACCGGGCGCACAAAGCAAGAAAGAACCTTTCCTGCCCTACTAGTGGACGCTTTTTGGGAATCAGGTCGACAAAAATACGAGCACACGTACGCATCTTTTTCCGTAGGTTAAGAGGCTCATTTCTGAGTTGTGAAGGACCGAAACAGCAAGTTTCCGCTTCGGGGGACGCGTTAGGGGGTAAAACCGCAGTCGTATCCACCCCTATTGCTGTGGAAGCATATGGCGGCGGCGGAGGCATCGCTGTTGCCACCGGTTCCCGGCAAACATGGCACGGGCTCGCGCTTGCTCGATTTCCTTCTTTAAATTTTGTTACTTTCAACTCTGCACGTCTTAGTGTATTTGAGCATACGTCTGAGTTAAGCCCAAAATGAATCCGGGCCGTTACATTGCTCACAACTCGAAATGCAGGTAGACGACCGGCACTTACTAAACACATTAATCATAATGTTAGCGCTAGGTAAGGTTACGGCTTGAGTTAAATGTACTGTCTGCTTTCTGCGCCTGCTACCATCTCGCTTGACCTCTCATCGTAACCTGGAAGTTTTGAAAAGTGAGCATTAGTCTTTCCATGCATAGGGTAGACATTGGGTCGAATAACGCTAAAGCAAATACATACATTACGTGCACGGTTATGGGGATAAGTTACTAATTTAAGGTAATATAGTATTCCTCCTTTTAGCAATTCTCGCATTTATATGCAAAGTTATTTCTCGATTAATTTCTAATATGATGTGATACCTTCAACTAGATGGTGCAAGACACAATCGTGGGCGGGATTTGTATCGATTTCTAAAATCACCGAGGAAATTTCAACTGGGTCATTTTTTTTTATTGCTGATCAATACATCACAGTTATTAGACTACCCTATTCCCACGAGCACTAGTTCTTCATTGTGTCGGTGTTTCGGCGAACGACTATTTGTCGGACGCTGGCTGCTAGTAAGGGACTGTGTATCCATCAGCACCCGCTTGCTGTTGCATGAACCGTATCTTCTGCGTTTTGTCTTTGTGGATTATTGCCGTAACGCGTACTCTATCTTTTTCTTTTGGAATAGGTAGCAGATCCATGGCGCTATAACCTCATCAGGATGAACGGGGTCCCTAGAGCGAGCGAACTCAAGGAAGAGGGAAAGCGGGAAAATAAAGTTTCCACTGTTCAAAACGACACCGTGATGCATTCGTTGCTTCGTACATCGTCTCCGAAACAGAGCCGTCCGAAGGCAAGATAGAGCTAAGAGCGCGGCAACAGATAGCCCAACAACATCTGATTACCTCAAGGCCTCTCGCCGAGCTTGCCTCATCCCTGAAAAATTTTCATCCCATTGGAGCGTACCCTTGGCTGCATACAGACCTACTGGCATACAAATCACTGCGCTCGAAGGCAGAAAACAGACTCAGCAAATACGTACTAGTCAAGAGTATAAGGGAAGCTACTTTTCGAGCGGCTTCACTTGGATCGAGACCACTTCTGGGCCAAAACGGGAGAAAACGAGTAAGGGCTCTCTTGTTTATCTTGAGACTTTTGCACGAATAATAAGCGGACCGCAAAAGCTTGCTAAGCACCTGTGCCTTAACCCCTGAAACCAAAACTACTCCCCGAATCTTCTGCTATTGTAACTGCGATTCATATGTTCTGTTTGAACAGAAAGAAGAGAACTCATCTCTGCCAGTCATGAATGACAATCAGTTTTAAATAAAGTCTTTCGGTAGACTTTGAGGACTTTGCCAAGTGCATGAATTCCTTCACTTGGTCACGATAAAATTCTCTGTTGTACTCCTTTAGGTAGCCCTACTCACAATGATCATTAAAATGTACTGCTATGCCTATGTATATATATATATATATGTATATACCCATATATATATATGTATATAAAGAAGGGGGAGATTATAGAAATGCCTTAAGGAGACGATATATTTTATGCAGAGAGAGCCTGAGCTAATGAAACAGCAACGAAACGATACCAGGCATCGTTTGCTGCTGGTGCAGCTAAGAGTTTCAAGTCTTTGCCCCAACAATAATCATATTTTGAGAAGTTTTTCTATGCATCGCGATGGCTATTTACTGTGTCGGCATTTATTAAAACGCAGAGATAAGATAATAGTTTGTTAGCAACTTACTGTATAGCTTACGAGATTCTGCAAAATGCCAGCTACTATGACTACAATGGATAGAGACTCGATTCCTCTATACAGACATCATTCCAATTCTATTGCTCCAACAACTCAGTTGTATGTTCAGAACTTAAAAGTCGCATCGTATAAACAGGATGGTCGACATTAAGTCGCGTTGTAACAGGTCTACATGTCTATATGCTATACATAGGGCGCTACAGAGTTTGTGCGAAATAGCAAATTAGCTTTATATCTGCATGTGGGTTGTTTTTGGCTGCTAGCATTCTATGTAACACCATAATATGCCGATCACTCGAACAGTGTCACCTTTATCAATTTGCCATCGTGTTCGTGCGCCTTTAAACGTTCGCCTGTGTTTCTGCGTTGTGCAGGTCTTGCTGCCAGGATCTTTCAAGCGAGCCGGTGACCTCCTAGCGCTTCAGGTCTTATTTCGCTCGTAATAGAAGCCTCATATCTATCCATCGACGCCCTATCGCTTGACGATGAAAATCATTTGTGCGTGTTACACGAAGCATTATAACGATGACGATGGCGACGGCGACGGCAAACGGTTGCGTGCTGATGCTGCGACCATTGAATACGCCATTATTAGTCAACGGTGCGGTTATATTAAACTTAATTAAAATACGACTAAGATCTTATTTTGTTTCGACAGGCGGGGGCGGTAGCGGCAGGTCGAGCGACAGCGAGGTCCTCTAAATTTAGGTCTGAAGCCGAAGAGTCGAGTTACCTTGTGATTCTGCAAATAAGATCGATGACGGTAGCATAGAAGAAATCGAAAGAGACGGCATAAAACACGTTTACGCTCTTGCTATATGTGGCGGAGCTGCTCCAAGTGTCGTAAATTATGGTATCTTATTAAGTATGACAACAACATGATCATCCCTAATCAAACGTGTCGTTCGGATCCTACAACATTATAAATGTATGATTTCCTTTAGCGCATATGCCTCTTTTTATTGTACGAACAAACAGTCGGAATCACTTATTCGATATAGCTTATGGATTTGCCCTTAGTAGAAAGGATAGAAACGTTTCTCCGACAGGCCTATCAGGCAGCGTAGTAAGCATTCGCCAGCGTCGAAGTTTCAACCAGCAACGATCACATGGTAACGGTTTTTATGACAACACGTTTAAACAGATGCGTATTAGCCATCCAGAGCAGGCGCCAGACATGTCAGATATCATACGACGCGCAAGGTATGTAAGGCCAGCACAGTACCTTAGCCGGAAATTGCTTCGTACCAAATAGGTCCTATCACAGTGATCAGCCACACGAACACCAAAGTAACGTTTTGAAGCCTGATTAAATGTCAAGTAGAATTTGAATTCCCTTGAAACTGAAATAAACTCATTGATATAGAAAAAAAAATACAATCGCTAAGTTGGGCATATACTGAAACTTATTGTTTAATTAAGTAGTTAATTTCTATATTATCAGTTATTGCTATATTATTATATTATGCAAGAAACGTTGTTTGTTTCGTCAACTTATTTAGATGTGTTATCAACGACCTCGAAGTTCGCTTGTAAGGTAGATATACTAATCTGCATCAATACCGACAATGGTAATATTTGCTGCCTCATTTAAGAGATTTTAAAGAAACCTATTGGAAAAGAAGAAGTGACACATCCAATTTTTTATAAATTTGTAGTGGCCTACTTGTTTATTTTGAGCACTTCCCATTGGTTTGGTGTTGTTTAAAGAATATCGGCCTGAAATATGGCATTATCCGAAGATAGCTTTTGTCTACGTAACAGTCTCACAAGATTCAGCTAAATGCACGACACCTATGGCGTGTATATCACTATTATTTTTCTTCACTTGCAATTAATTCAACTGAAGCTTTAGAAGCTTTACTCCTATGGGCTATTCAGTGATGATCGTTCCTTTATACTGGATGTCAGATACTATAATCCGGATGCAACTCCTGAGGACTCTATATCTTGCTGCATTAAGCACCTTTCGGTTTGTTATGTTAAACAACACGACACAGCTTGTGGTTCAGTGTCTATCAATAGACATAATTGATCAAGATTCATCCGATTAATGGGTCTGCCACAATAGCAGAGACTGTTCAGTTGGGCCTAGGTGACACGGCTCTTTGTTACATGCATATGATATAGCAAGCTACGTTCCCCGATTTTCAAAGATTTCACGAAATTTTTCCCTAGTAAAATTGTTATTGTCCAGTCAGTATCGATCTTCTACCGATACATGCTCGTAACGAAATTTTTCCGTTGTTCTCTTTCGTGCAACTCAGATTGCTGTCCACGAGTACTGTTGCCACCATTAGCGCCTGATCGTTAGACAGATATAACGGCCTGCTATTTCTAAAAGCTTTATTCGGACTGTTGCAATGCATGTCCACGGTCTGTTACGTAGATTCTAGTTATCGAAATCAGCTAAGCCTGAGTGCTATATGGTCTCCGCAAAAATGCACACCTATATGTTGGACGTCTGCTGTTACAGTTAAATTGGCACAAACAACCGCATCTAAAATAGTTGATATATATTCCGCGAGCACTCGCTATGTACCCCTAACGTACTCAATCTGTTTTCTTATGTATCCCGACATTTTCTAGTTCTGTAAAGCATTCAAATGCCCATCCCATTTCATGTGGATATCCAGGTATTCCTAAGTTTACAATTGCTCATGTAGAAATTAGTAGGTAGCTGGCGTTAAGAGGCGGAGGTCAGTTTAAACGTCAGTTCAAAGTCAGCTTCAGTCAGTGTTTTATAGGCGCGCTTCAATCCATCGAATTCATTATTGCGACTACAGTGCACTTCTTCTTCAAGTCTTCTGCAAGTCTTCATAAGCTAGCGTTTGATAGTGTTTTAAATACATTCAGTTGAGCTATCGTTACCAGAAATCAACGGTGACATCACCGCAAGTACCGTAAATGAAATGGTCTCTCGAGTGCAAATATCCATTGCCTCCATAGACGCGGGCGTGGGCGAAATGATTCGGGTGGAATGATGGACGAAAACATGCGGCACTGAAAATTAGTTACTTTAATGTTGCTGCATCTATACTTAGGATCCTTATAGCTTCAACTTCATTTGTAAGACTCTATTCTGTCTGTTGCGTTAAATTGGCCCCACTCTAAAAAGTTCTGTACACGGTATAGCTAGCTACTCTGGGATGATCCATACATAATAGTATACGATTTCTACACATGGTGGACCAAGGATAATCAAGTCAAAATATTCAGACCAAACCCGTTCCATCGAACGAATTTATCACTCTGGAGCTAGGGATTTTCTTTGCTATGCATAATGACGCAGCCAGGCATTTGTAACACGCTAAATGGTCCTTGCTTTCTTCGTAGTTAGCAGGACGCAAGTTATTACAAAAGGTGTTATATCGCTTTTATGTTAAAATAAATATATATCAGGTAAGTTTTGTACTGAGTAATTGACTATGTTTCGAGAGGCGGCACAAGTTCTCGCTTTGGCCACCGTTGCTTCGGTGAAGGGTGCACCCTCAATGACGGTATGATGCATGTTTATGAACGCCGTTTATATCGCATGCTAGTCTAGGCGTGACAACGATAGCTTCAAGTGGCCCTTAACTCAAGGACACTTCTGATGACGGTCATATTGATCTTCCTATCGCTATCACGACTCCCAGTACACACCTTAATACCTCAGGCTACTATGTAGGTTCTTGGCTTTGGTCTCTATGAATAATGCTAAAGGTTTAATAACAAGAAAATATATAAAAATAAGCGGTGGCGTGTATTTTTATTGTAATGTTGAATGTCGCATCGATCTTAACATAGTAGAACGTTGGTTCGTTTGACGATGTTTGTCTCAGCCGTTCCTATTATAGTGTAACCTAAAAGTGCTTGTTTCTACCTAATCTGCAAATCGAATCTTGTTAAAGGCGGAAGTTAAAAATACCTCAATGGAATACTGCTGTTTCGTGCGGGGTCAGAAAGTAACTTCAAAAAAAAAAAAAAAACGAAGTTCATCCGTGTACATATATGTCTATGGCCGGAAAGTAAATTAAAGACGCCTTTATTTTGATTTATAACAGTCTATGGATTATTTTTTAAGTATTATTTAGCTTTCGTTGCAATTGTGACTCGTAGATGATGCGCAGCTGAGCAATAGGCGTAAAAACGTACACGTAATTATAGAGTACGTTCTAAAAATAGGGAATATGTTCAATTACGTACTAAATTGTAACAGTTGTTTGTTATTCGAAATTATGTAACAATGTACAAACTCAGATTCTTCGCGATTCATGTGTTGCTGATAGCGTCAGATTGTCTGAATGCTGGCCTCATGCCAAAACTCGACACCGTCCATACCGACCCCCATAAGAAAACGCCCAAAGCAACAGCTAAGTATACGATGTTGCGTATGTATACGGTCTGCTCGCCCGGGGCCCAATTCTCGTTGGTCGTTCGCTAGAACTCGAATTTGTAAGGATTCCCTAAGACGAATAGTAATTTTGTTGATGTCTGCAACCTTACGTTGAGAAAATATAGCCGATATTTGTATCTGTTACGAGACGAAACGGCGTAAAACCTACGCAATCTTAATTTAAGCTTACACTGTGTGATTCTGCCAATGACAACGTTCTCATTTGAAATTGTTGTTTCTTTTATGGCTTGTTGTCTAGTGACTCGGATATTCACATATTTTTCTATACGAATGGCAGCTTTGCTACTGGGAGATATGTACTTCGACGAAATTGAAAGTACCTCACTATTCTCTTATTCTTTCACATTTTCCTGACCTCATTACCATATATACAGAGTGTGGCAATTATGGAAAATTTTGGCGTCATTTCGATTTTTATCGTACCCGTTCGTAACTATTAAAATACTCTACTGCTACGCTTTTGTTTGTGTGAAAAAACAACTTATTCGGTCTTAACATACAATGGCACATGGGCTTCGCCCTGATTATGCAACATTGGCCAAGCGGTTCGACCTGCTAAATGGCAACATACAAACAAATACTACCAATACGACTACTCATTACCATCGGCATCGCGTTGCTTCGAACCTCGTTACGCAGTAGCTTTCTCCTTGGGATACTGTAACGTAGCAAAGATTTCTCGCTATCCGCGTTTCACACTCACGCCGGAAAGAAGAAACAGCATCTTGTGTATCTGTTCAGCCGGCGGCCACGGAAGTCAGCAAAACGTTACACACAAGAAAGCCCACTTCTATTTTCTTATTTTGTATGAGAGTTCTTACGTCTCCTGGTCGCGGAAGAACTTTCTCGATAACCATGCTTTACATCACCGTAAAGCAATGTGATAGGCAGACCGCAAGATGCATTTCATGCGCCCTCTGCAAGCGTTAGGCGGCTGAAAGCGTAAACCTTGCGTGTACAATGTTTTTTTTTCGAAGAAACAGGAATACTTTGGAACAGCGGCGGCGGCGTTAAGAGCGATACAGTCTTTGGAGTCGGAAAGAGCAGTGCCGAGGATGGCGGGGGAGCCCCGTGATTCCGATGCCCGCTCGCTATTCAAGGAGGAAAATATTTACGAAAAGAATGCCGAGTCAAAAGGCTAAGCAAGTAAAAGACGAAAGTAGAGGGTGCTAGAGAAGCAGTAGGGCTATGCGGACAAACGTCGTGTTTTAGGATAGGACGGGGCCTGTGGAGTCCCACCAGGAGGGCCACTACGAGAGTTTGTTAACGTGGACCTCTCCCATGTAATCGGTAGCTTGGGAAAATGGGGATAGGGCCCTCAGGGCTCGAAACATCATTTGTCACAAAGGCACATTATGGGAGGACGGGCGCATCCGAACGGAACGGGTGGAAAGAACGAAACAACGAACATCCGAAGTGACGGACAGCCCGATAATGGCTAGCCGGTCAAGTTGTGCGGTAGGCAGCTGGGAGCGCGATCAGACTACAACGCACGTCCAATCCAACCATCTCCTTTTTCATGTAGTTTCCCACTGCTCCCAGCCTAGCCTTAGTTCCATATCTGTGCGGCACGGCTCATTTCTAACGTTAAACCAGACCCAACCCCCATGCTCGTTGACTCAGGTCAGCATGACGTGGACGGCAGAGGTGATCGCAGCTTCGACGACGAGACTTGTAAGCGCGCGACAAAGGACGTGAAGTAGCGATGCTTTGGAACGTAGCTCGTGTGCCGATATCGGTCCGGCCTCGTCGGTTTTGCTGATTACGGCCGGCTCCGTTGACTGCTTGCTTGCTCGCCTGCAGCGTGGTAGCATAAGAGCCGACTTGCCAGCCAGACAGCGAAGATCCTCTCACTAAAGCAACGAACGGGAAAAGATCGACGACAACGACAAAGCGACGCGGAATGCGTGACGTGACTGCCGCGAGGATGAGCAATAAGTTTGTCAGTTTGCTGGCGGTGTCCGAAGCGTGAGGCTTCATTGGCCCGCTTTGTCCTTCATTTCTACAACAGAAAAGATGGGAAACAGGGCAATGACAAGAGCTCGCCATACTTCAACCCGCGCGATGCTGTCTACACATTGATTCGCCCAGGCTTGCTCGCACATATAATCAGATAAACACAATAATACATAGCTATAACCTGGCGTAACACATGCAGCGAGCGGGTGGCCGCCTCTACAATTAATAGAGTGAAAGAAGGTGGCTATAAAAGGAGCGTTGTTTATCACTTCGAGATCGTCGTAGAGAAAACTATGCTTGTAGTAGACAGTTTTATGTGGGCTGACAGAATAGGCATTGTTAGCTAGACAAAACTATTAATAAATGAATAAGGTACGTGCGCTCAGGTTTTGTCGACAAAAAACAGTTTAAATGCGGGTAGAAAGATCGTTACTTTCGTTCGGAAGCAAGGTCGCATTAGCAGGATATAACGAGCGTTAAAAACCCTCGACCTTCCTGTTCTCACAATGTCGTTGCACTAACCAGACTAGATATGATCCGATAAGGTCTCAATGACATATTTTATTTCTACTTTTGAGGTTGGCAGATACATCTTCTAATATCACATTTTGAACAAAAAAGATTAACGCTGTGATTGTGTTTGCAGTGCTCGCTCTACCGTACGTCGTTCGGGTATCAAGCTATTGAAATATCAAGTGTTTATTGTATAGCTGAATAGACTAAACACTTGTCGCCAATGAATCTTAATAGCCACAAAAGACTGACTGTGGTCTCACTAGAGGCTGCCAGATCATAGGTGGTTCGTTCCCTAGATATTATTTAGCTGGTCAGAAACTTCCATGGCAAAGGCAGACAAGTCAAAATGGTCAAAATTTCCTATCGGTTAACTTATGCCTAATCATGCAACGCCGAACACTCTCGTATGGTTTTTATTTCATGTGGATTATTATAACTTAGAACTTTTCGTACACAAGGTTTTTGTTTTTCTTGTATTATTGTTAGTTTTTCTACAAGCCGACACAGTTTTCCGCTTTAATGCATGCGTTTTGCAACTAGAATCAAGATTCAAAACTGGCAGACTGGGTACGGCTGAAGTGCTTGGTAGTCTAGGCTGTGAGATATTGCTTGTGAGACATCGTAGCGTACCTAGAAAAGGCAGCACTAAACCACTTAAGGCATACTTGGTGAGCTTATTGGCTACTACATAGTAAATTTATGCGGTTAGGCAAATGTCCAAGTAAGACCAGCTGCAACAGAAGTTTGCGATGCGATCTTCCATAATGCAACGGCCTTTTTTAGACAAATAGCTTCCATTATCCACCGCGCGTTTTGAATTTGCGCCTTTTTTTGCTCGACCTTCTTAGGCACAACATTAATCATAATCTAATACTAAACAATAATAGCATTGTACAGTGAATCTGAACTAGTATCGTGTGCCTAGTACTCCTAGCGATGCACAATAGATCCTGTACTTTCGTCAGAGCTTGTGGTTAACTTTTTCAATTAGTAGAATCCAAACTCGCCTCCAGTCAGAGCCTTAACTTACCCTAGCTAATTAAGAGTCGCCAGCGAAAGTTATCTAGCCTGTTTGCAATATCTCTGAAACGGAATGATAGAATAATCATATTTCAGACAAACGGCAATTCATCTGATAAACGCGGGCGCACGACGGTTAGGCCCAAAAGGCTTTTAAACAATGTTGGTTAAGCATTGTTTTCAACATTTCCCGCCATCGTATTGACGCTATAATGAATATATTCGTAAGCCCAGGCGGAGCGCTTTCTATTCGACTTAGGCCAAAACTATACATATTTAAACAGCGGACTAAAATAATTTTATTATATAAGCGCCTTTTCATTTGTAGCGACCTAAGAAAAAAAGCACGAATCCCCATCGGGTTTATGCCGGAAGCTACGAAAATCTTTCGCATAAGCCGATATGAAAATGACGTGTCTAGAAGTTTTTTCCGGCAGCGGTGCAAGAAGCTTCCAAAATATCTAAAAATAAAAGTGGCCTAATTTTTCGAATTGAAGATACAATTAAAAAAATCGAGAACAAGTTTCTTAAAACTATCGATAGCTCGACTTTGCTTGTTTTGTCAAGCAGATAGGCAGATGACCGTGAAGCCATCACAGGCCAATGGCGGCACAGCGAAAGCTTACTTGGAAGGCATGTATATAAATATGAAAACCGCTGTGGGGTCTAAAGTAATTTGATCGAGTTTCCAGAACAGAGCATTAGGATAGCCTGGTAGTATAATGGAGTGACACAAAAAATGCAGTGGGTGGGGCCCTCGAGAAGACAGGGTTGATTTTAATTAGGCTACGCAAATAGTTTAACAGGGAGATTGAGTGACTGCAATGGGTTTGGGTTCAGAACCCGGATCGGTAAGAGCTCAAGCCAGATAAACAAGTTGGATTTAAGTGAGATTCGAAAAATAGTGTTAAATAGCGTTCGGCGAGGATGTTTCATGCGGATAAATACGTAAATACATAAATACGCCTGTGTGTTTCTAGTTAACAGACATTTTACATGTGTCGTACCGATACGAGTTATGATAGTAGCTGATCCAAAAAGAATCTGAACTTTAGCATCGAGTTACACGTTGCTTACTGCATTTTTTTTTTTTTTTTTATTCAATTCTTATCTACGGTATGTGCCTGCAGTGCTCAAATTTATTAAGAGATAAGAGACTGTCGAGAACGAGGCCATCAACAATTTTTATATTCTCAATCTATTCGCAGGTACGACAAATGCTAGTGTTGGTAGAGTTGAGTATATGTACGAAAGAAAAGTCGTTTTAGTCTAAGAAAATTATACGAAAAAGCTTTTCCTTGTTCAATCTAAGGTATTGTTTAGCGAAACCCTATTTTGCCCTATATCAATTTTCTATCAGTTTTCCCTATACATACATATAATTCCTGTTTGTATGGTCATTTAGAACACTATCATTAATCGAGCGTACTTTGACATTTAGGGTTAACTTTTACGTTTTCGCTTCTTGGGCCTATGTTGCACTTTGGATAAACCTTCAATGTTGAGCGTTAGCTTCTGAGGAAGGCTCTGTAACTCCTAGAAATTCATCTGAAGAGGACAATCGACTATCCGCTTTGTCCGCTATGATTCTAGGAGTTTCCATAAATGTTACGAAGTGCTATTTATTATAAGCCGTTTTTCCACTATTTAAATCTTTAGGTCCCGACAATATTTAACGTTTTGCTAAGGTGCCTAATATGCGTGCATTGTAAATTCTAAATCACTGATTTCCTTTCATCACCGAGAATGACTGTTGCATAGGCGTACAAGCATGTCCGCTGTGTGTGAACATTCCAATTATGACCGATACTATGGTCATTGTACGCCGTGCCTAGAAGGTGTCACCTGCACTTTGTCTGCACGTCCCCCTAGCGGCCGCCATTACTGGTGTTCGTTGCTGTTTACTCGCAATGGTGTATTTCATTAATAAAACTAACTTTCCATATCCCTCGGCTAGCTTAATTACTTTTTGCGGCCTATAGCCTTTAGTATGACTACAAAGGCCCACGAACAGGCGTATAGCGTATGCGAGGTAAAATTGCAGCTGAGAATGTTGCTTGATCAGCTAAGGTAGGCAATGGCGTCAAAAATGTAAATAGCCCATTAACGCTGCCGCGAAGGAAGTGGCGCTGTCGTGAAGGGTATTGAAACATTTGCTACCTGCTGATGTTGGGTAGTCGTCTAACTTACATGAGTGCCCTGCCTTCCTTCACACGTCGGACCACTTCGATCGAAGGAGTTAACAAGTTGTAAACATATTGTTTGCTTTTGGGCTCTGGAAATATTGATGCTCTGTTGAAAGCATTTAACAGACGATGATAATATAAACGAATAAAGCAACGAAGCTAAACAAAAACGTTTTTCTTTTGGCCTGGCGTTTACGATGTGATTCGGATAGCTGCTGTTAGAGAGATGGCACTGTCGCTGCTAGGCCTAGTGCAAAAACGAAAAACATACGCATTCGTGGCAAGCTTGGAATATTCCAGACGGCGTTCAATAGCAGGCGACGGAACAGGCTGATCGAGCTAGGTCGCAGTTGGTCCGGTACTTTTTCGTTTTGGGCCGCTCAGAGCATCCTCAGGAGGCTCAAACTAGCACATCGTCCTTCAACGATGACGCTGAGAGCAATCATCGTGTCGACATGATTTCTCTCTCTTCTTCTCTGGTAAACCCTCTCAAAGGGCGTTCTAAGGCAGCCTAGCTTGATGTGTAGCGAATGAGGTGAGGTACGCGGATCTCCTTTGCGGCATATTCAGTGTAGATTCAAACTCAAATTACCGTCCGTGCTCTAACGACGGTAGAACGTTTCGAACCTAGGCGCGACTACATTGTGACCAAGAGGCAGCATGAAAGTTGGCTTCTACTATACCCATTGCTATAATAACCAATTTCACTGCCTTCGCACTATAAAAAAGATTCACGTAGGGGAAATTCTGTATGCTATACACGTGATTATCTATATTCGAAGTGAACCCTACTATTGTTATAATGTATTATTGGATTTAGAGTAGCTTGAATGAAAAAGAACTGGAACATTTTTGAAGTGTAAGATTTTATGCGACGGTATGTTTGTTAGTGGATCAGCGTATGACAGTAAATGAAGCTCTGTTCGCTAGAGATACATGTGAGAATTTCCCTTATAAATGGATTGGGGGATCATTCGATTAGTTGAAACGCTCTTTGCATGGCGAGACCTTGCTATGGAAGCTGATAGATTTCTCGTCATGTTGTTCCTTATCGAGATTCTTTGTCTGTGCACGTCTGGTCCGTTGAAAGACCCCTATGACTACTAGCCTGTTTGTCCTTACAGGCGTTAGGTTTGCACAACTAAATCTACAAAAGTAATGCCTGCGCTTTTCAGAAGATTAGGAACCGTTATATGTACAACGAATTTTCTGAAACAGGAAGACCGTTGTATTTCCATCTCTTGCTGGTTCCATTGCCAAACACACACATAGACACTTAATTGAATTCTGCTTCATTCAACATCAGCAACGGACGTGGCAGGGGCAATAATATGGAATCAGCAAGATCTATAAAACGCCTGTAACACATATAGCACGCTTTCCTACAATACACACAATGTAGAACATTTACAAACGCAAAAGATAATGCCTAGACACAGCTTCATAAGCTGTTTGTGTGCGTACGGCCTCCAATTCAACGAGCTCTCATAGTACGCCATTGCATTCCTGCTGAAGTTATACTCGGAGCAGAAGACGCACAGTCTGTGGGGACAGTGAAGATACTCCAGCGTCTTAAAAAATAGACTGATTAAGGATGGAAACAATGCCAATTTAATAAACAACTACGGAATGTACCACGTAGTTGGCCAGTTGCGCAAAGAAACTTTATAAAAAATTTCTGAAGAATTTCTGAATAAAAGGCGTCGGAAAGGAAAGGAACTACAGAGTCGTAGTTAGTCGACAGAGAATAGTAGGTCTGGAGACGAACTTATTGCGGTAGGAGGAGCCGGAAAGAGAAAAATTTAAATAGTTTAAGCAGCTTAAGTTTACGTTAATACTACTGTATTTTGTTGTTGTTGTCAAGGCTGACAACCTAGTTGCAACATCAGCATCCCGTCGAAATGGATCGTAACTGGGTGGCAAGCATTTCTCAGTGGACTCGAGACATAAACGTAAAAAACACTGCCACCGTTATTTTTGCTATTGTTTATATATATGTATATGTGAACATGTATCACTGTAGCATAGTTTTTACACAACTACAGGTGATTATACACTGGCAGAAGGTCTGGACACAATAAGTAACGATGCAAATGGGGCATTTACGATGTTTCGTGTGATGCTTTGTTCCGCTTTATTGACAGTTGGTAATGTGGACGTCACTATACAAAGTCCTTGCGTACATAATTGCAAGGTATGAGAGCGGAGTTGGCGTATTAACTGACTATCTTGTTTTACCTAGGTCTTAAATTAAAAACTTGCATTCTGGGCTTAACCAGGGCATTACTTTCGAAAAATGCGCTCTAATTCATTAAAACATGTACATGGCATAAAAAAACTCCCTGCTATTGTTAGCGTAGTGATTGCATTACTTCAATGTTTGACTATATCGCTTTTTAATAAATGCTTTTGCATAACTTTTTTATGGATCACACATATTCTATTTGGTTAACAATGTATCGTTTCTGTGTTTTGAATTTTACGTCTGGTATTGCCTCGGAACGTTCCAGTAGACGGCTGACTCCCAGCATGTCTCTAACACACATGTACAGATACTTATCATTTCAGGGTTTTAATTTAGCAGACTCTTATTCCACGTGCGGTATATTTGTCACGTGTTTGCCATTAGGTTCATTTACGTCGAAGCCAGTACGCAAACATAGCTAAGTTGAACTTGGTGAGATGTCAGAGAAACCCTATAGAGCGTGGAAGGCACCATGTGGCAGGCATTTTTACGGCAGGGTTATCTATTATTATAAGATGCACAGTTGTCGCATGGTAAACCTAAAAATGAGACCCACAATTGAAACGAAGTTTGAGGAAAATGGGCTCGTTTTTTCTAAAAGCGTCGAGTGGGACAGCAATGGTCGAACAATGCGCTAAGTTCTGTATCTGCGGACCTGTATAACGGTTAGAGGCTGACTGGAGCCTGCTAGAATAATAGGTAGCTGCGTGTGATAATGACACACATTTGGACCTTAAACGTTTGCCTATAGCGCAATAAAAAGCAACGATCATGGGTAAAGCCTACAATAGTTTTTATAGTGTTGAAAAGTAAGCCAAAGTTAATAAGAAGCACCGGCTGGGAGTAGTTTTCTCAACTTCTAGTAGTTTACTATCGTCAATAGTAAGTATTGTATCTAATGCTAATTGATACTACCCAATGCGGGAGGCTCTAAGGCCTTTACGTAGTACTATATTAGACCTAACAAATTTACATTGAGTACCACTTTTTTGACTGTGTACGCTAAGATTTTAGAATTTAATGTCTGCGATCGGCTATGCAAACACAGCTGTTAGAACGGCTTTTAGGTAGTATTAACACTCTCGCCAAAACGCAGTTCAGACTATGCTGTGGGCGCTGTCGTGGGATCACGTCTAGCGGCATGGGTCGGAGTGTTCAAAACAGATATCTGCTTTGTAGCCAGCCTGTCGTCCACCTTTGTGTCGATTTTGGGCCGGGCCGAAGAACGATGACATAGGGCGAATGGCCTCCACAAGCTGCCTGGACGCTCCGCGGCGACATGAAGGAACCCTACCGATGTAGCTTGGCCCATGAAGTAGTTCGCAAATGACCCCCACGATCACAAAGACAACTAGTAGAAACCCACCTAGGTCTGCTTGGCCTCAAGCCCATTGAAAATGGACGGCGCATAACGAAGAGAAATACATAAACGAAAGAAGCACCTGTTGAAAATTGGGCAAACTTATACCACCCCAAAATCAAGCTGCGGAATTGAAGTCAAAAGGATGTCCGTTTTTCAATGCAATGGATTCCGACTGAAACCGGACGATAAACTCGGCCAAAGGATCACTCACTACCGACGACTGCATTTGTATAAGTCTTTTCCGCGTGCGATTCTTCGATACCATCCGTTTCGACTTTTCCCTATGATCTAGGCTGAAAAATCGTACTGAAAAATTTTACCGTTTGAGGTAGGTAAACATAGAAAACGAGCGACTAATCAACAAGGGATAGATGTTGACTTTTGATTGTGGTTCAATTCCTAATCGAATTTACGTTTAAATAGATTTAATCCACAGAAGAAGGAAAAATACTGCTGTCAATAAGGTGTGTGCGAAGGGGCGAGGCTGTCTAGTTTGATCAATAAGAAAAAAGTTTTTAAACGCTTATTTCATATAGATTTATCTGTAATTACTTGGTGCCACAGTTCACCTACACCGCCGGCAATCTTCGGTATTCGTGTTTTGAATGCGATCTGTGTTCCCTTATTTTGTCTTTTAAAATAATGTAGTTGTAGTTGCAAGAACAATATTGAGTAATCCTAGTTACGAAAAAATAATACACTCTCTTGGCGACAACGAGTACCTTTATTAATTATTTTCAAATTGGCCTATCATCACGCAGATTTAGCAGGACATACACTATTTAGATTTTAAGGATCAACACGATTGGATATGGCAAATCGACAATATTCCCTACCGCTGGCACAATACAGATAATAAAAACAGGGTTTGTCGCACCCATATGAATTACCATGTCTAAGGAACATGACCATTATCGCTCTAACACTGATTCATATATGCAAACATATCCTGCATTTTGTTGTATGTAGAACACGCTAATTTGGACTATTTTTACGACGCACATCTATGAACAATGGTATATTGTGCCTGTATAATGGGCCACCGTTTCCATTGCTCTCACCCTTCAAATGAAGTACGGCTCCAGTAATAGCCTTTACAGTCTCGAACAGTTGCTACTAATGTTCTAACTCCGCTCAGGACCTTTGAGGTAGACCTAGACAATAATAACAATAACAACAATAGTAATCCTTATAATAACAGCATTAGTGTCTTTCAGTCTTCTTAGGGCGTTTTTCCAGCAGCTTCAAGCTTCTCCTCCAGTTCCCAAAACTTGCGTCCTTTTCGATTCCTCCTTCTCCTTCTTTCTACATCTTGCTTTACGGGGTCGGCTGCGTCTCTAAGAAAACAGTAGATATCTGCGCGTACTATTTAGAAGCACTGCCCTTCTGCAAACGTCCACTCCAATCTCCACCTAGACACAATTCCTACACGAAGCGATAACGCACGCGCTGCATGGACCAGGTCGAATTTATACGTATAGTTTGATTCGTTGCATAGTAGTCTTAGGTCTTAGTCAATCATTCTTTGTTTTTATTGTATGAAAGTGATAGCAAAAAGGCCGAAAAATTACGACGATCACCTTCGCTAGGCACCATACACTGAATATTAATTAAACAAATACTTTTATGTTAATCGAACAGTAGTGTTTAGCATAATGATTCGCTAGGGCTTCGCTTTCGGTGGAGGCATCTCTTCCTGTCTGGTGGTGAAGACAAATAAAAATGATTTTTTTTTTAATTTTAGGTTTTATAGAGAAAGAGGTGGTTGGTTTCGACCGTTTTCTTTTAATACAGGGTTTAGATCAACTAAAGTATTCCCCGCTTGACTTGTATTTGGGTATTTTAAACATTATTATTATTATTATATAAACACATGCAATTTCCAGAAAATACAACCCACCCTCAAGGCACAAAATCTTAAAATCTAAAGTTTTTGGTAAGGTACTTTCCCCAATATAGCTCCAAGATAGTTGCTTGATCGAAATGGAAACAGCGAGCACTGTATCGTTTCTCAATATTAACCGTGATGTCTAATTTGCTTTCACGTATTTTTCTTCAGCATAACGTGTTAAGTTTATAGGGCATGTTACTCTGCTCCTTTTATTCATTTTAAGCTCCTTTATTCCTTTAATTTTCTTCGAAGTATATTGAAGACAAATCACACGGGTACCGACAAAATCGTATTTGCGAGAATAAAGATTGCGTGTGCCTTCTGACAGCCTTCTCTGGTGCTTTGTCGGGCCACCGATGTTAAGCAGCTGGTAGATATGTTTGTACTGATGATTGAATAAACGTACCTTTTTATGACTTACATCTATGGAATTAAGTTAGTCAATTGAGTTTTTTTTTTACAGATATCTGAGTAATCTGCTGGCACAAGGAGGAGATACAATTCGTCGTGCTTGCGTTATGCTCGGGATAGCGATCCCGAGCACGTGCAGTTGTCACGTGCATGTGATCAGTGAGCGTTCTCCTATAATATACGACCTTGAGTGTCTACCGAACCCCTATGAGTAGACATTTATCAGAACACATGACCCGCGCTTATAGAGTGTGTGAAGGCAAAACAGAAAACAAGAAGGTGATCCTTAGGTTTTTGACCTAGAAGAGTTCAGTTGGATATTGTACACATTCAAGTCACCGGGCAGTGTACGTGATTGGACTCTACTTCCTATAGTTAACGTTGGTGACGACTTCGGCTGCGTACCTGATTGGCGAATAAAGTTACCATAGTAGTTATACCAACTCATGACCATAACAGTTAAACGAGTTATGAGATGTTTAACTGTTGCAACAGGTTCGTTGAGAAGTAATATACACTCTTTATGAAGCTCTACACATACCGGTTAATATAAAGCATGTATTGATGCAATTGCTTGTGTCCCTGTCTGGCCGAAAAACGGCAGTTTGCCTTCTAAAACGCTTACCATATTTAAACACTCATTCCGCCGAAAACTTCAATTGACCCTTTCGCCAATATCAGTACTCACTGGTCTACCTATAAATCGGCGTTCCGTCTCATTTTCCGATTATCATCCGGTTCGCTCGCTTGTTTCACTCGCCGAAATTGTCCTGTCTTCCTTTTTCTAATATTGTAATTGTTTACAAGAAGGTATGTCCGGCTGGATTAAGGACACTGGGGAGGCCGAGTTTGAGTCTTAGAAGAAATAGAATAGAAAGACGACAGAGAACAGAACATTGAAAATCTAAAGAATGTTGTCAGAAGCGATACCAGTGCTAGTAAAAGGTCAATGACAGTCACTTACTGTCAAAATGTTCAGAAGTGCTTTCGACGCTTTCATCCCTCTCTCTCTCTGATACGCTTGCCAATTGAGCCGAGTTGTCCCAAACGGGGCCAGAAGTAGTCTTCTTTTGCCTTATTTGCCAAAAACCCTAAAAGGAAGCAGTAGCAACCGACGGAGACCGACCTAGCATTGAGTGAAAGACGTATGGATATGGGAACTACGAGCTACAAGACAGTGTATGGAAGAAGGCGGGCGAACGGACATCGAACGACTGAGGAAAAAACGACTGGAACTGGAAAAGGAGACGAACGAAAAGCAGATAGTCTCTTCGCGCTAAGGTCGAAGGTTACTAAGGCTGTCGGGCACTGGCTCCCTTGTTCTGAGCCATTTTTCTTTAGTTGCAGAGCTGGCTGACTATACTTTTCGGACTCGATCACGTCGACCAGCAGGATTCCGTTTATCAGTGGCAATAGAGACGGAAACAGCAACCTCTAAGTTGCTGAAGGATAAAGAGACCGATTGACAGCTTTACCGACCGTATAATTGTCTCACAGTGAGAATAAGGAATGAAAACAGAGGTCACAAGCGGCCTTTGCGCGAAAAACAATGTAAGGAGTACCCGTGGATGCCTTGTTATTCTGACCGTTGCGTCGTTGAGATCAAAACGTACTGGATAGAACACAGGCATTCCAACAACCGACAGACTGAAGCGTTGTGGATGGTCATGGCACATGATCATTGCAATGCCACAAGCGCAGCGATAGCAGCACTAGCAGTTGGCAACATAATCCGGAGTAGCTTCAGAAAGTTACACCCCTACAGCCCCCTAATCCGAAGTCAACGATTTAGCTGAAACGTGGTTCTGGTACGTTTGCCGATCTCGCGATTCCGGTCGCAATGATTCGCAGCAGCAGCAGCAGCAGCAGCAGCCACGAAGGTGTGGAAAAGGAACTAGCGGTTGAGCTACGGAAAAAACAACGATAAGGACGGACAATGCCATGTCGATCAGTAGGGAATGGCGGGCTACTGGCAGCCCGAGAACAACACAAGTAGCAATAAAATATTTGATTTTTGGTGACGATGCCAACGGCAGCGACGTAAGTGGTGGCCAAAAAAGCGACAGTGAGACCAAAAAAACTCCGACAACGTGATATATCTGCATATGATGATGGCTGACAACCTAATACCGCGCTGTTTAGTATAATGGCCACTTGGAAAATAAAGTGACTTTGAAAGTTGTCTAAGTACACAGCGGATGATGTTGGCAGATTTGGGAGAGGGATTTTGGAGCTCAGATACCCTGTTCTTCTGTAAAACGCACAAAATACGTAACTACTGTGCTGATAGGGTTTGAGCTTTCTTGGGTACGATATGGTCACGAACGATACTTTGAAACGAAAAAGTTAAGAGTCCTTATTTAAAACATAGTAAGGAAATATGCTTGTAGACGACACAATGCGATTATGGCACGGAATGAAATCTAACATCGGTTTCGAAAGAGCAATTGAACCTTGAAGCGTATTCTCAGGTGGCCGATCACGAAAACATTCTATTCCTTCCCAGGACCTTCTTAGACCATTGAATTTATGCCCTCCAAAAAGACTTTGGAGTTTTTCAGGTCGATCCTATAAACTAAGCTCAGTTAAACGGCGATCTTAGTGTCTTCACTTCCTTCTATTTCTGATACGTGGTGCATTTGCTATCTGTATTACCTCGAATAAGTACAAGTCTTAATTTGGACCAGGAATTCACAGGAAGTTATTACAATATGAAGTTTCCTTTACTCATATATATATATATATGAGACCTTTCGATTAATTTATTAAGTAAATTAAGTTTTAGCTAACGATTTTTACAATGTAGAAATACTCTAATGCTTTTCGAACTCCATTCTAAATGTCTTTTGATTAGTCATGTTATATCCTCGGCTACCGGGAACAGCAGCTATCGTGCTCGAATGTCTGTGCTACTGGAACATCTAGCGACCGACTGCATGTACAATAAACAACGGCACGAGTACGGACCGACTGAGTAGAGCCTGAAAACTAAAGAGACCTATAAACGGAGTCTCTAGAGACTTTTCTCTTACCAAAGCAGAACGCTTTTTGACGGCTCCGCAAGATAAACATGGGCCATCGGGGCTGAATTGGCGTACATCCAGTTACATGCTACCCTCAAGCGAACCCCAGGCACTGGAAGACGGGCAACATAGTTTCCCGACTCAACGCTGAGCTGAGGTTGAAGCGGGTACGCTCGTAGCAAAGGCATGTGGTTAGCAAAAGAAAGGACACAGGCGTAGACAGGAGTGCGGTAGCTCTTGATGTTCGTGATGTTTATAGCGTGTCTTACATTCGGCCTTGAGCAATAACTAAGGCGTATTCTGGATCGGCTGTGCAATCTTCTGTACTTTTCCAGAAGGTATCATCTAAGATTGTTTTAATTAGTTGAACATCGAATCCAGTGAGAGGCTCGAGCTGAGAGCTGCGCCGAATGGTGCAGGTCCCACATTCTAGTGGCACTTCCAACAGTAACGTGCCCTATTGAAACCAAAAACGTAAGCGTCTGTGCCCGCCCTGACTGTTTAAAATATGACTAGAAATGGTCTATGCTCGATGTAGTGGCTGAATTATAACAACGAAACGTAGAACGATATGGGAAATATCTAACGAGAAATACTTAATTATTTTAGCAGATATGAGTAGAGAAGTGCTATTAAAAAAATGAAAACTCGGTGATTAGACAAATCAATATCGTACATTCTATCGATTGTAACAAATATTCCTAGGCATACTGGTAAAATGAGGGATTCAACGATAACGGAAAGTATGTTGAGTCTATAAGCAGTGCTGTGTAAAAAAATATCTTCGCCAGCTTTTTTCATTGATAATACGACCCGCATTGCAGCTGGCAGCGGTGTCTGTGGGTAAACTTGAAAGAGCCTTCGGGTATACCTTTGTATTTCGTAACTATAATATGACTGGCACTCAAACTACTTATTAACTATATGTTCTAACAATACTAATAACTACGAAGGCTACTAAGGCCGCAACCGTCCAGTTGGACTTGATTCAGACATAGCTACGGTTCATAATAATAGAATTGCAAATTCATAGGCAAGGAAACCAACGACTGGACAGTAGGACAAACCCAATGTGCTATCATCGTTGCTGCTCGAATTCTATGCGTTTATTTAGAAACCTGAATACCAAATACGTTTTAAATTTTGAACTGTACAAGCTTTACATACGAAGGAAGATAAAGGGCAGTCCTGGGTTAGATCGTTCGTTGTAGTTAGAAAGCATTATGCTCTCTGCCCGTTCCAGAAACGTTCATATGCA
Source organism: Varroa jacobsoni (assembly GCF_002532875.2). Taxonomy (NCBI): domain Eukaryota; kingdom Metazoa; phylum Arthropoda; class Arachnida; order Mesostigmata; family Varroidae; genus Varroa; species Varroa jacobsoni. Next base: position 228,442 of record NW_019213616.1, read on the forward strand.
TATCTCGTATCAAGATAGTGTTGTCCAAAAGCCGACTTCGAGTATCTTCAATGGCGGCTCGCTATGGTGTTTTGACTTCTTTAGATTATCTACAATGCGGATTATCATCTCAAGAAGTTTCATTCGGGTCATCTTCATATGATGACGATGATGATGAAGATTACGTTGCTTTGTTCTCCCTCTTTCTCTCTACGAACAAGAACTGAGACGAGCAGGAGTTCCGATTTGGATGAACATTTTCTGTTTTGTATTATGGATGTCGTCGCTTCGCTCTCACGGCACATTACGCCGTCTTCCTTGCCGTGTTCCTACGTTTTCGCCCTCATGACTAGGTTTTCTGTATTTACTGGCCTCCTAACTTAGCTTCCAAACTGGTTAGGGCAAAGCAGGCTGCTGTCGCCTTTTTCCCTAAACGCCTTAAGTTATAGTATCCAGCTGAGTGCCTGCTTTGCTCAGGCAAGGCAGTCGACTTTTCTGTCCACTTCCAGCAGCGACTAACGAGGTAACCAAGACGTTTTCGAAATTTCGATTAATTGATCGATAGTGGAAATGAACAAGTGAGAGTACTGTTAGAAATGCAGGGAAATTGTTTTTTTTTTTCTAGAAGTTACTCTTCACATTTTTCCACACAAGGGTCATAAACTATAATTTTCAAAGTGTACTGTGCTTGTTTGGAACGATGTTAAGGTTATAGCTGACATCCGGCCTCAGTCGGTTACCTGTTCATGATTCCAACTTTATTCAGTTGTTTTTAATTAGTAGAAACAAGCTATAGTGAAGATGCTAAAACCTGATAATATTGCAATGGCCATCACAGATCAATCGACACATATTCGTCAAGGGCCGCTAGATCCATATTTCAGTGGGCTTCGTGATACCGCCACGGATACAGAAGCAAACATCCGACGGTGGGAGGCAATATTGGTCAACGTGGAACACCGGTGCCGTCCCATTCAAGTGAATAATCTTGTGCAATTGACAAGTAAACCATTGCTTTATGCCTTGAGGCCGTTTGATCCATGTGTTAAAGACGTATTCCAGAAGCTTCCTGCTCGAATAGGCTCTGGCGTTTGCCTTATTCGGCGATGTCATACCTGCGTTATGGTTACTTGTACTGTGTGAAAGTGGATTGATGCATACTGGAAAACAAAATGAAGAGACGAAGTGAGATAACTGCAGACGACGAAGGACTATTATCGAAAAAGCTCATAAATTAAGCTCAGGCGCCCGAGATCTGGCTGTAGTTAATGGCCCGTGAACACATTTCCCGTATGCCCAGGGTCGTTTGACTAGGATACAGTTTAAGATTCCTTTTTACTTTTTTTTTTCTATCAAGGAGCATGTACGCGCAAAGGACGTGTAGGTGCTACTATTAAATCAGCTACTACTAATATAATACTATAATTAGACAGTGATATTTGAGTTCTCAGATAATCTTTGGAGTACGTAATATCTTTGTGTAATATCTTGTAGAAATGAAAAGCAGTCCTTGGAGGTATTGAAGAAAACGGCGATAATGAATGCGATCAGCTCGCGGTGTGAAAGCATTCTCAACTTTGAACAACGTTTCAGAGAAGGGTCTCACTTACGTGTATTAGCAAACCACCAAACACCAAAAACATGATTAATTATACAACAATTTAGGTACGACCACCGTGACCAACCGAACCCCTAATAAAATTGCTTTAGCAGAAAAACTGAATATTGTATTATAAAACGCCACTGCTTGACCGGGTTGTAAGCGTGGTCATGAATGTGTGTCTCTTTTATAGAATTCTTAAGCCAGTCGAATGATTCTTAGAAAACCATACGAGCTACGATTGCTTGGTAGGATGTTTAATTGTTATGTTTGTTCCCTTATTCAAAAATTACCTTTTTTTCGTGTCATTTTCGTTCGAACATTGCTTTACGAGGTACCGAGCGGATGCGCTTATTCGTTCATACCGTATTTACGTGAATTCAAGGAGGAGCTTTGCGTTAATTCGAACAACAAAACCTTCTTAGCGAAGAATCTGAATGGACGGAATAAAACTCTGGAATTTGGAAAATAAAAAAAAATTGATTATACACTATATATTGAACACTTCCTTAAATATATCAGTAAGATAATTGTTGAGGCACCTTTAGCTAATCCACGCTTATCACAAGCAGGCCTTAGCGCACAGGTCGAATAGGATTAGATGATTTATCCGAGCTTTCTTTTTTTTCCTCTATGTTTTAACCCTTTCGAAGCAAATTTCATTTTCTCCTAAATAGATTACGTACTAGTTGTGTTGCCGTTTAGCAGAAGGTAAAAATACAATAGAGAGTAATAACTGGAAGTTCACCATGAGCCAGACGATCGAAGCTGTGTGCAGGAGGAAAGCTCTTATGCGTTCAGTTAATTGAATGACAGTCGACGACGGAGGAATAGTCACGCCTTCGCTGAGCAACGCATCGCTCTTCAGATTTGCTGGACGATTTACCCGGTTTTCGTCTAATTATGTAGTTATCCATGTTGAAATGTTTCAAGGCACCATGTGCATATAGTAAAGTGAATAGTAATAATCATAACGATATACGCTCCTGGATAGTGGTTTTCTGCCGAACGTCGCGAATTTCTTGCGCCGACAGCGTAGCGTTACATTAAACGAGGATATAACGAGGACGATACACGAGGATAACACAACATTGATGTAGACGCCAAACACGACTTCAACCGCGTGCCAGGACACCAGGGATACTGCCAGGTGGCCGTTATTATGGTAATGGCAGATCCATAGATAAAGTTCTCTGGTCTTCCATCGGACAAATATAAACCGCATGTGCGTGCAATCAACAACTGTTACAGCGAGATCTTCATGCTAATTGTAGTATAGTCTCTCATCATTCACACCTCTTTTCGACAGAGCTTACGAATGAATACACCCAAACATCATATGCACATGTCAAATAAATAAGGAAGATGAGAAGAACCAAAGGTTAGTCTTAAAATTTCTAGAATTCTTCTTCTAGAATTAGTGTTACTATAGTGTTTCTCATTTGTTTTCTCACCAAAAATCTAGCTAAAATCAAGAAAAATATCTGAACTTTGAAGCTTAGGAAGCCGAATGAAACGCAGTTGCCAATCCTGCCGGTTCCCGCAGTATCGATCGATATATTCAGACACCGCGCGATCAATGTCAACCGTATACCTAATACAAGAGCCACCTTACGTGCCATAAATCTATGAGAAACATCCATTTTTGAAATGATTTTTACAGAGAGACGGTCTCAGCACTCCTAGTAGACTTCATGTGAGGCGTCAACTATGAGCAAATGAAACATTTTCTTGAGCGTTACCAGTGCTAGGTGCTTCTGCTTCTGCTTCTGCATCTAGAAACTCGGCGATGTAAACGGTTAATGCTGAACATAAACAAGCTTCTAATGAAATTATATCTTGATAGATATAGTGATAGTCTCTTGTATCGGGCACCGCATATATTGTTATTTATAAGGAAGACATCCATTTGGTTGGCGATACGATTCTCTATTTTAACCCAGTTAAGTATTTGTTAACTCTCAGGCTGTATCTTACTGGCAAAACGAACTCGGTGTTAGCTCGGTAGCAGCTTTTCCTTGAAGTTAGGCCATGTTTTTTTTACTAGACATATTAAGCAGGAACAGAGCTGCGTATCAAAGGGAACGAAAACTGCTCACGTTTAAGCGAACAAATCAAACTATGGTACTAGTTGAAAAGGTATTGTCATTGCTAGCATATGAAAGAAAACGGGTTGAAGAAGACGAAGTGTACTGAATAAATAGGGATTTCTATTTGCGTCGTCTCTATGATTGTATCTAACCAAGGACGAGTACTTCCTAATTTTTTGCGTCTGCTGAAGTTCAATTGCAATGTTATTTCCGTTCACCTCGACTAATCCTTAACCTAATCGCTCACAGGCTCGTCAAGACGTTTGCTCAGGTTGCAAGTATTCCTTTAACAATTCTGCAAGCGCCTTCTTGGTTGCATGAGTTAGCAAGTTGACCTTGTCATGTCAAGGATCGTCTCCATCCAATACGGTCTATAAGTATAAGGCTAACGGAGTATAAGGCTAATCTGGGCTGTTATTATTTGTGCTTATATTAAAAGTTGCTTATAATTTTAAGCAGTCAACCGTGCACAAAACATGCGTAGTTAGTATAATCTAGGCGCCTGGCACATTTATGGCCGTCGTCTAGGTACTTTACCTGCCCGGAAATCTGCAACAATTTGTAGGATATGTAAATGAACGTTTGTAGTGGCGCGTTCGGCCTTATGGCAGGAATACGGTGATGTAACATAGCCTTAATTCAGAATATAGGCAATGATCAGATATTCATTTTTATCCGCACCAGGCATGTTCTACTGATTGCGAGCAGGCCAGCGATTGTTTCTGTGATCGATTTCTATCTATTTAATTAGCAAGAGAAGGCAAGAGTCTATTTTATTAGCAAGAGACCTGCTCCTTCACTCTTAAGGGAACTAACGAAAAACGAACACCCTTCGAGCCTTTTGCCGTTATTCTTCTCATATTGATTTTTTGAGCCTGATTTTAATAACCTTCAGTAGAGATCATCGGCTTAATCAGAGCAGAGCAATGTCTTTATTCTGGCGTCAATTTATCGGTGAGCTGTGCCAAAACCTGATTCTGCATCTTCTACAGTACATGTCGTATACAATGAATTTAGGTTAACGACTAGCGCACCATGACTGGGATTCCCTGAGTGTTGACAGATCGAATACTAGCCTTTCTTTGTTAATATTTCGATAACGAAGCATTATTTACTATTACGCCTGCAGATATATTTACATTCATTTTGGTCCTATTTTCATCTAATAATATACTTGTTTTAGGTTCGCTTGCGGAACCGCCAGCAATTCATTGAAAACGACCTGAGACACGTTATCTATGCATATGCAGTAGATATATATAGTGTGAAACGGTCCTAAATAGCTAGCTATAATGTGCTAGCAGATTGGCAGGATTCTACCGCCTGCTGAATAACGTACATATAGGACCTTACTACAGCGACACTGTTATAATAAATTTGTAGAACTATAAAGGTTCATGTGAATTGTGTAAGGTTTTGAGGTTTTCGCTGCCTTTTTAGATTCTTTCGACCTTAAAACAACTTCGAGGCGGGCACTTTCGCTTCGCTAACTTGAGCAGGAGATTATATTTAGATAAATACTATGGCCATCTAGGTGCCATCCAGCTTATGCAACTTAGTATAATTGAAGTAAATGAGGCGAGCTTCAGTTTTTGTGGATAAGATAACATCTATTATCTATTAAAGCTTCTAAGTGAAAGATATCATCTACCAAATATCCTGTAATTTATATTTAAAGATTGATCTAATACCGACTCCCTGTATCAATCTTGGATTTTACGTAGAGCTATAAAAATACTACAATAGGACAACACATAAAAGAAAGTTGTACATATTTCGTGATTTTATATCATACAAGCAATTGTTTTTAACAATGTATGCTCATTTACTAAATTCATTATTCCGAACGTTGGGGTGTCCCATCTTTTCGCTGAACATCGCCTTATTGATATGTTAATCTTTTAACTCTTTTAGATTGATGCTACTTAATTCACTTCTAATTTATCAGCGGTAAGCAACTACATTTATATTGAACTGTACTGCTACCAGAGACTCTTTGATGATTTAAAGTTTTTGATAATTATCTTGACAAATAAAACATTTCCGAGACAGTCCGTCGCATAAATTTCTTTGTTTGGGACCCCAGACGACTAGCGCAGAATGAGGGTCCCGATTAAAAATATGGCTTTTCTAAGAAAGATCCTTTGATGAGGAAATGGCTTAAGACATTTGCTGAAGCAGGGCAAACCTTCTTGGGAGTAGCTGTTATGCAATTTCCTAGAGAAATGTTAAACACATCGTATGTACAGGCTTCATATTAGAAACACTTTATCAACTTTTTTTTACAGGTTGTATCGTTTCCCTGTGAAGAGTGTTTTTGAAAATGATCTCCCCAGACTTTTGTTTCTCCATACCTAACACCAATATATCTTATCGCACGCGAAAACCCGAAGCGCATCAATATTACAGCCCTTTGCTTACGTATGATCATCCTACCCATATAAATATATATCCATGTACGTGAGATACCCGTGGCGTCGTCGATGTTTGTCAATGATTGAATGAATCCACTCTTTTTCACACGAATGACTTTATGAAGGTCTCTCCTTCTCGTCAGCAACGTTGTCGGTGAATGGCTCCAGCCAGCTCCAAAGAAACTGGGCCGCCGATGCTTTTGGTGTTTATGTACGAACGTAATTCACACATGATGGCATATGCGTGTTTGCCTTTCTTACCGAATCTGACCAAGCTCTACGTCGAAACATTTTCTAACCGCTTTCCTATGAGAAAGAAGCACCGAAGGAGACCCAGCTTGGCATTCCGATATTGAGGGGCGAGTCAGGTCGACCTTCAGCTAGCTTTCTGCTAGCTGAAGATTCGCACCACAACGTGCCTTCGTGCGAGACTATTGGATCAGTCTACATTAACCAATGTTTCTCGCCCAGCGTTCCCAAAGCTCATTCCACCAGCAATGACCAGGTGGAACCAAGGAAATTGCAATACCAACAACGCCGTTCGAATGTGAACGCAACGAGAATCAATTAAGGCAAACTGGAACAGCGGGCTGCAAGGCGCGGATCGCTTTGAATACAACGCAGTATTCAGTAAAGTTGCCCACAGACCAACCAGTTTCCTCCTGCCCTATGTGCAGCCTTACGGCTGTTTTTCATAGGTATTCCAACCGCTACCGCTGCTTCTTCTGTTACCACCGCAGCGCCTGCGGTCCCTTAGTTCCATCGTTTCTTGCCATGCATTACATTGCATTTTAACTCAATCCCATGGGGCCCGATGTATCTTGTCGTCAGTGCCCCTGTTTGACGCCTTCGTCCTGGGATACGTGACTGCTCATTCTTGAGGTAGCAGTATTAACAACTAGGCAGGTGATACGAGTCATACAACATCCGTGGCTCGGCATCTCAGTACGCGCTATGCGTTCTCTAGGTATATCAGGCATAGCTAGCAAATCTTAGTGCGTTTGTCAACTTCTTATCTACATCACCAATCGACAACTTCAGTGTCATCTAAGAATAGCGGCAGGCGAGCTAAAGCACGAGTGGCCGGTGCAGGACACGTCTCTCCTAAGGGCTGCAGAGTTGCCTCTGACGTACTGGGGCCGTAAGCGGTAATACTGACTGCAAAACAGTGCGCCAAAGCCGCTCCAATCGAAGCGGGATCCGATTTCGATCGGATATCGAAAACGAGGTGGAGTGCTGGCGACTAGCTAGCTCACGCGCCACAATCGAACGCCAACTTCGGACTCTGAAAACTTCAGCTTTCTTATCGCCGTCAACCACGTTAGTTGCTCCCAACGCTTTGAACGCCTTGACCGCTTCAGGCACGGCCAACTTGGTACAGTATATGCGATAAGTTGAAACCGGTGCGGAACGTCAAGCATCCTTTATTTTTATACTTACTGAGAAACAAATAGCCCACACGGGCTTCCACAAATCTGCCCGAGGCTATTCAGGTACATTAGCAAATAGAGACACATTCAGGCATAAAGGGCACGAAATGTCCATCGACTGACCGTATAAAATCGTGGCGTATTACATGAGTACCAATTTCGATCTAGGATTTCAGGCATAAATAGACCAAATTTAAATCGCAAGCATTTTTCATATGTCACTTATGTACAATTTCTGTTAATAATAGCCTTTCTGTGCTAGAATGCGTAGCGGTAATAATTATTAGAATTGTATTTGATCCGGAAGACAGTCAGCGCTATGCAGGTATTATAACACATCAGAGAGGTCAGTAGTCGAGGGTTCATTCGAACGCGTGTACAGAACTTGTATCAGTATGGAAGGAAATATGTGCGCCTTTTAGGTACATTTGTATGTACACTTGTTACTTAGAGGTAGATAGAAGATAAGAAATAAACATGTTGTCGATTATGCTCTGAGAATAGAAAGGGTAGAAGAAAAAGGACGAACAGTAGGTCGAATAAGTACGGTTTAAATCGTCGCTTGAATAACAATGCCCACGCTTACCTGAAAAACAGTACATAATTAAGTTCATCTTCCTACCTTTGCAAAGCGAGCGTAAACTTAAATATAGAATAAGCGTAATAAATATCAAGTTCTCTTCAAAAGTCGTGCACTATCCATACCTTTTCATTTACCATATCTACAAGAAAATCAAGCGACATTTCAACGTTTGTTCCATTGTTCGATACCCCCGGAGTTAGCAATCCGCTATTGTTACCTTGTTCGAGCGACGACATTACTGTTGTGTGATCAGTTATTTTATTGAACACGCTTCCGAAATCTGACTGAATTCATGTCCGTACTGACGCGGACAATCGCGACATTTCCACGTGTCCTTTCAGTTCAGTCTTCCAAGAAAGGGCCTTTCTTTGATTTCTTCAATGGAGCCATGTCTCATTGCGACGAAAATGGTTCCGAGGGCTAAAATTACTGAAGTACTATTCTATAGCGCTCGAATGTACGAGCATGAACCGTGTCCCAAGCTCTGTTCTTCACTTGAGGATCATCCAACGAACTCGTCCACGTGTTCGCAACAAAATGGCCATGTATGTGGATAGTGAGTATAAAGTCTTACTTAAAATAGGTCATAATCATTCCTGTGCAGCTACATAAAAACTATTTACTTCAACCGGATGGCTGTTAACAAACTGGGTTTCAAAGTTCGCCTGCTGCAATTCTAGCCCTAAAACTAATTCTAGCCTAAATTCTAGCCCTCCTCCTACAGTGTCTTTTCTAGCAGACAAAACATTAAGCGATCCAATGTTCGCTTTCTTCTTTAGCGTCTACACTTGAAGGACTACTTGGCATGCCTACAATGAATAAGCCGACGGCGGCAACCCAACGCTTGTTCGATACTTATCAATTATGCGTATTACTCGATTCTCAAGTTGTATACAAATGTAAAAAAGAGTTCTCCTTTATACAGCCCCACAACTTTTGTCCGCAGATTTTTAGGATATGCAATCCAAGCTATAAAAGGGAAATAGGCATGCTTTGTTTTCTGGCAAGATCACTTCCAGTATTCTAGTAAGTCAGCGATTATGGCGGAACGTCTCAGAAACGTTCGTATTTGCGTACATATGAGCTCGAATGCTTCAATTAAAACTGTAAGCCGCGGAGTCCTCGGTGAAAGCGAACCTTTCCGTGTCGTCTTCATCTTGATCCTACGGTTAGGTACGGCATCACTATCAGTAGCAGTAGTGGTATACGTCGTAACACCTGCTTTATTAGTTGTCGAAAAGCATTCTTCACTATCATGTAAACCGTTCACTATTCATAGGCATGATAGTACTTAAATAGGGCCTGAAGGCGTTTTTCGGCCATATTCTAATTGTACATAAAAGACAAGTGCACAAATGCAGATATTATCTTATGTGTGTTCACTTGTTTCTTTCATTTTTAGTAAACGCGTCAGTCTCTATTGATTTTCTGTAATGTTTTAATTCCTCGCGACGTAAAAACTCGGACTCGTTGGTAAATTCAGATGGTTTTATCCTGTAACATACACTACAACATAGATTATTCCCTATTTGCCTGTCGTTTATAGTAAAGAACAATTTTATCGATTTTGTTCTATTTAATCATCAGTATTTAAGCATGCTACGATGAAAAAAGCGTTAAGACCGCATTGAAACTATAGATTCCGTGATTAGAGAATCATTTGCCTATATTATTAGGGAGATTGATTTACAATTGAGTTTCGCGGGTTCTTTCATAACTATGAAATCGAATGAATAATTGATACGGATGACGCTAAATTGACGAAATGGCTCACGCTGCTCTTGTCGTCTGCATTAACTCTGCAGTGTTCCACCTAGGTCTATGCTCTTACCATCACCATACATAGTCGATATAGAGATAGAGTAGACCAAGCCGTTAGAACTTTCCTCCTTTGCTTTTTTATTTGTTTGTGTTCGTCGTATTTTATTGCGCATATCCAGCGACACACCTGCACGATTCTAACAGTTGTTCCTTACTTGTTTTTTTACGGATAAGTAGACGAAGAAAAGACTGCAAGGTCACTCTTTCGGTGTACCTTCTCGTCTCGCTTGCTGCTGCTTGTGCAAGCTTTTTAGCAAGCAACACGCAATTCACACCGTGTTCCGCCCGAGCAGCACTGGTACTAGGAAGGAAGTGGTAAAATAGCAGCAGAACATGTTGAAATCCCATTGAACGAGCCGATTCGATGGTCCCGCAAAGACTGCCAATAGCAGAAGTGTTCATTAGCTCCCACGCAACTGTTTATATACCTTAAGTCTCACATCGCAATAACCAGCCAAGCATAGAACATGTCATCATCGCTGTTCCATTGTTGATGGTTGCCCTACAGCCTCCCGAAGTTACCAGCTTGAGGCGGCAGTTTACCCATTTCGAGCACTCGGTGTTTACTGTCTTTAATCGTCGCCGCCGTGGGTCAACCGTTCCACAAGAGCGGGAGATGCACACACATTAGAGAAGTCATGTTGCTGCGAACACAACAAATTTCGGTGTGTTCTCTATTGTACTGTGCCGGTGTAGTTTGGTAATTAAGCAAGCTTTTCGTCTGGTGGGTTTCGCCCACGACCGTATTTCCAACATAGCGTATTTGGCCACTATTAATCAAGGGTAAGTCGGGAATCTTTTGATTAAATTTGTAATAACAAAACCGGAAATGAAGAGGGCTGCGGGTATAATCGGGTGATTTGAGGACATGAGAGAGGGGTACGAAAATGCGAGTTGGCTAAACCGTTTTTGCGTAGCCTTTGAGTCTTATAATCGCCTCTTGTAAGGAGAATGGACGATGGTCGACTTGGTAACTATTGAAGATAACAGCCTAAGCGGATGGCATAGCCAAAGGATGCAGAGGTTTCTGAGGAAGACGAAAAAAAGACGCCGCTCGCTAGAAAAGATTTCTTCTAGATTTTTTGTCCTTAAATAGTAAATGACCGCTGTTACTGGCCGTGCTATAATATAGTTCACCTTCTGAATAAATAAATGCATTTCGATGATGCTAGAAATTGGCATTAAAAAAGTCATAAAAACAAGAACACTATTAGCCATGACAAGTCTCTACCCTGTCGTTAGATGATGCAAATTTGATCAATAGTCCTGGCCTGCACGTTGCCGAAACTGAAAAGCATTTGTATTTTAGTATTTAGGCGAAGGGTTCGTTTTTAAGAATTTCAGTAGTGCCTTTCGTCTATATTGTTTGCGTAGGTATGATAAACTCATGCTGTTCCTATGGTTGATTCTCTGGCTGTCACAGCGAATGGCATCGATGCAAAGGGGCTCTGCATTAGCCTCCTTCGATGAAAACTAGAAATTATTAGTGTGATTACTCTTCTATATAAACTACAGAAAGAGCTTGCCCGAAGAGCGCGGAGTAAAGGAATAAACTAAAGACAAAAACAACGAGTAGGAAAGGGTAACACAATATTCAGAAATATTAGGCCGTACCAGTCAAAACGTATAGTAAAAAACCCTTCGAAGTGCGATAAGACATCGCATCCCAGTAGCAAGGCTACTTTTCCCTTGGTCTGTTCATTCGTCTTGCCCAACTGTTCCACCCTATTTTTGCCCCCTAGAGCATAACGTCGTGCATTTCCCTCAGCTGCCTCATCTCCTCCACCCCTCTCCTCCCACCAATGTAAGGCTCACCGTCTTTGCTCCCTTTAAACCTGTTTGGTTAGTTTACAGCCCAATAAAACATGTATAACGCTCACACAGTCACGGACAGCGTGGCAAATCGTGAACAGGAAAGAAACACTATCGAAGAAAAGGCTTCTCATCAGAAAGCGAGCCTCGTGATCCGGAGGAACAGGCCGAGTGGGGGTGACCTTGTTGGGTGTCATCAAATAACAGGGCAAGAGGGACAATAACAGCACGGTACATCAAGCATTGCCCCTGTCTCGACTGCCAACATTATTAAGTGAGCCAACCTTTTTCCTGTGAAAAAAAAGCATCAGAGTAGCTTTTACAGAAACAAATTGCAAGCCTACCGAATTTGATCATTTGGATTCGAAATGGGTACCTGACACTATAAAAAGTATAGTAAAAATACTGTATTATTTCGATAAAAAACAGAAACACTTGTGTTTTTTTAGCATTTTCTACTTAATAAACTTAAAGGCCTTAGACGCCCATACCCGCCATACCCCTGACGCACTGGGTACGTATAAGCGTTACATTGTTTTACTACGAGTAGAGATATGATAGGATGGGCTTATATTGCTTTGAATGATACGACAATAATAATAAGAAAAGAAAAGCGAAGATTCCTATTGCAGTTTATTAGTTATAAGTAAAGAAATACAGGTCTTCCTTCTTTCTCTCTATGGGTCAGTATTTTTTTTATCGTCTCTTTGTCAGCCGTATCCAAATTGTCAATAAACGTGCGTCCTTCCGATTATTTTGTTATTTTTGCAATATGTTTGGCAAGAACAATAAATTAGAATCAGCATGCAGAGAATATAAATATTTACATTTTAAATATGGTGCACACACACAGAAAATGTTTTTGATTCATTAATTAGAACCTGCCTTCCTATATATGGAAGCCTATTTTATTTATGGAGTAACAAGCCAAGCTATTTCACCTACGGCGGCTAACAGAGTTAATACGTACTTCGCCAAAATCTACAGAAGTTACAGTCAGTTAAAGTCCAATTTGCATAAAAATCCTATTGAAATAGAACACGGCATAGCAAAGATTATCCAATGGCTGATCGTCGGATACTTTACGCGATAACTATTTGCCCTTAGATATTCTCGTGTATAGCATTATCCATTCCTCTGACAACTACAGGGTTAAAAACAGGACTAAGGCATAACCTTACGAATTTTCAAATTGCAATTTATTTTACTTCTTTTCTTGAATTGTACTTTTTTTTATTATCTCCTGGACTGCACGTAGTGGTTAAGCCACGTAAGTACATTTCAATACATATTTTAAACCAAACTCACTCCTAAGGCGTCGTATGTAATTACAATATATATATATATATATATATATATATATACAACGAAGCGTGGCTACGGTAATCTACTCTGATATCTTACCTGATTATCTTAATCGATCGGCCTTGCGTCGTGGATTTGTTCCGCGGGCAAATGAAGCCAATGCTATGGTTAGTGCGCGTAAATCACTGTTGTTAACGGTATAATGGAGATTTCCTAAATCGTAAACCTTCTCCAAGATTTAGCTCACTCGGCCAGTAAGTTGAGTGTGATAGGGTACAATGTATGTTGGAATATACACGCAATGTCTCGAACTACCTATTTCTATGTAGAAGCCGTGCCGGTCATCAATGTCTGCCACACTATTAGTACAATTATGGCTATGCTGATTGCTATTCTCGCTCCAAGGAAAGACGCTCCGTTTACGACAGCGGTACACTCTTTCAACCTACGATCAGAGCTGCTTCGTGCTACATTAACCCTAATAAGTTACACACTAGAATTTCATGAAGTGGCCATGTGGCTGCCATGGGGCACCAGGAGGTAATGCGAGAAGGGGTCACCGCCGATCACCTGCAATGTCGCTGGGTAAAGAACGCTACCCGGTTTGATACGGTGCATTTCACAGACCAGTCCTTGCCGCAGGTTGCTTGGTTACGATGCAAACGACAAGGTTTTGCCTTCCTATAATTAATTCTTCTTCGCCAGTTCTTTTAAATTTTTTTTTGACTACCGGCTAGTCTTGATCTCACCTATATGTGAAGTTTTCCAATACTGGCCTTCTGCCAGATCGGCCAATAATTTCGCATACTAGGTCTGTTGCTGGCTGAGGCAATCGTTCCTTTTGCCCTTAAGATCTAACCACGAATGTTCTGGCCTTTTGTCTACAGTTAAGCCTATTTCCGTTGAGTACACATATCTGATGTCTACATATTCCGAAAGCGATTTCGAGGGAAACGACCTCGAGCAGAAACAAAGCCTGCACGAACTAACTAAGATAGTCGACTGTTTGTCTAAAGATAATGTTCGCACTTTATATTTTCACATGTTGACATCACCGACTGCTTGGACATCCGTCAATATTCTGGATACGCCATTTAAAACGGCTATGCTACATATTTCCTAACCGCCTTTGCACGATTCACGAAAATATAAATGTTGAGGGAAATACAAAGTATTACAATATACAAAACAACCTTTATGATTAGGACTACCACGTTGGCTAACACCCGTCTATCACTATGGGATATGCCACATCAGAAAGTTGCTTGCGTATCATCACTATATCACTTATGGGGAAAGAGGACTTGTGCGTTGACCGACAGCTTGCACTTAAGTACTTAAGTTGTGTGTTGTTTCTTTTGCTAGTTAATTATTGGGATAAGTAATGTCAGTTGATAACGTCTTCTGAATGGAGTCTTGAGAACGGTCTGTCTTTTTCTAGATTCGTCCCTAGACGCCTTTAGCTGGACTATGAGGGCCGTTCTCAAATACAAGAAGCAAGAACAAAGAAGAAAGCCATCTACGACAACTAAAGGCAAGTATGGGGGCGTAGGAACGGCAAGAGTCCTATAAAATCCTTGTGGAATATTTTGATCGAAGGATGATTCATTGCTCTTTCGTTTCCAGTTCCTGCCGCTTACTACCTATGCCTGTTACCTGCTTCTTTAGCCGTCTCTCGCCGCCACTGTAAAGGATTCCGTTGCCTCCAAGGAGTTATGTTTTATTCTCACACCATGCTTCCTGGCAGCGCCTCAACGTCTAGCAGTGGGTGTGTATTGTAACTAGATAGTTCTATGCCTTTACATTCAAGCTAGGCTTCGCCGGTGGTAGATTAGACAACATCGTGACATCGAGCACAGATCACAGTCAAGCACGTTGTCTTTGTTATAGTCGTACATTCATAAACCACCGTACCGAAAGGTCGGACGACCTAATCGCTTGCGGTGCGCAGGCCCCCTTAGCTGGCTTCGCCTGCCCCGCCTCTGTTATCCTATTTGTAGAAATAATTCCTTCGGAATAGAAAATGAAGCAGGAAGTTAAAAACCATTAGTGTATCCTGAGGGATTCGATTACGACTATTCTTCCAGGCAGCGTCTACTATTATGATGATGCTCAACACAATAAAGATCACACACTCTGCACAATCTGAACAAGACGTGCAGCATACAACGTCGTATCTGTACTATATGATCGTCATATGGGGTGAGATAAAAGAAACGAAACATACATCGAACCTTAAACGTGGTCAAGATAAATGTGTAAAAAAATGAAGATGACCGCATAATTGATACGATCCCTCCTATTAGTTTTAAGTTGTAAAGGAGAATATGCAGGAGCTAATGTATTTTTTGTTTGTAATTCTTTAGTCCTCTTAGACCAAAATACCGCATTTAGATTCGTTATAACTCGGTTGGTAAATTTACGTTGGTCCGTCCCTTCGCACTGGCTCCTTACATTTAAAGCTAGCTAAAAAGCATGCATAAAAGATATTGCATGTATGCTCGGCCTACACATGATATGTTCCAGCATATAGAATGTGCGTGTGCTTTTATTGCATGCACGTTAATATATGCATATCGCTTTGATGTGTACGCACACACATATTCACGATCACGAATTCAATTAATTCCACGTACAAGATGTACAGATTAAAAAAAAAAAAGGAATCCCAATCTATCGCTATCCAGTGAGGGGTTAAGCCAAATGCAAGCAGAAGCAAGACTCTCATGATGTGACCTCGAGTCACCGCCTAAGACAGTCGATTCGATCGTTTCTCGCAATAGTCGATATTGCCCCCCCAGTAAGCGCGCACACCCATTAGAACTCTACTAGACATTTTCAGTTACGATTAATTAACTTATTTTCAAATACTTCCTTAGCTTAATCACCGAGATTGGTTTCTATTAATATCCTCCGCTTAGCAAATCCGATGGCGGGGGTCCCGTCAGCGACAGCAGCGACGACGACGACGATTCACTGAACGGCGGAAACGAAGAACGCTACAGGGAAGGGCAGTTTAGTTGTGTATGACGGGACATTTGAATTCAAGGTACTTATCGTATTTAGGTACGTTTGTTGGCTAGTTATTCAACTCGACAGATCCGTTACGGAGCAGATCCAAAAAATACGCGTTATATATATTTCAGGGTCGGCATTAGATCTCACTTAACACTATTCGGTGGAAAGCAGTCAATCGGTCCACCTAGATGCATCCATTTTCTATGACTAGACATCGATTTGGTTTAAAATGTAATAACAATAAATTCTATGTGCATCGTTCGAAAATAATCGTCCGGTACATATCGAAACAATAATTAAATAGAAGGTCCAATTAATAAATATGTATGCGCGTTTCAGATCAGATCAGATCCCTCTATCGCCATTTTACTGCCGCTCTGACGAATTCCCTTTACGTATTCGTCTTTGTTAAACTATACTGGTTTAAAATCGAAGCTGTCAACATGTAAAAGCAAGCAGTAGCTACTTTTTCAAATTTCCTTTTATTAAAGTTCGGGGTTGCGCAGATCATTTTCGTCTGATCATGTCGGAGAAATCGACCTTTTTATAAAGGATTCTTGGTTGACTTGACTTAGTACTGCGGTCGCCCTTGTCGCTCTGCTTGAGGAAACTTGGAGATTAAAATGTCCGGTCTGTAAATTTGGAGGTTTCACACCCACCCCCGTCAAATTTTCACGGCTACCAACCATTGCTACGAGATCGATAAAATGCGACATTTATTAACTCAATAGAGTTAATAAATGTCGCATTTTAGGAGGACGATTTTGGAGATCGAGGGGGTTGTTCAAACAGCTAACCAAGCGTTAGTTTTCCCAACGCTTCCCAAGTTTAGTTAGACTCACTCAAGATCAGTTTTGTCCTCTGCTGTATTTGTCATTTAGTTGGTCGCACCTTAGCGTCGTAATATCATTTGTAGACTACGGGTGACTGTGCGCGTCTGGGTACATGTGTGCATTTTGTAGACTTGAAACTTCATATCAATGATTACTAGGGCCAAAGGAAAGCATAAATACGGGTCCCAAAATCGCGAGCTTTAGCGCTGACTACTGACCTGCACTTGCCAGGAAAGCAGCAGCAGCAGCAGCACTCTGAATCGAAGAACCACGACAATATCAACAAGCAGCATTAGCAACACAGGTTATTGCCTTGAATAAACCATCCGACCCCCCGAATTGGCAATCCCTTCTGCTGGACTATTTCGCCCGCCTGCTTGACTGAGTGGGCGACCTTGTACAATTACCTCCCACTGGCCCCACTGCTCGTTAGTCGACTTGCTTCTAGCCTGTCTTTCGTAAGTCCCTCCACCGGACATCACAGAGTATACAGACGACTTGTGGGCCGTACAAGTCGACTCGAATCACTGGCTTGGGTGAACGACTTCAGTATTGCGCAGGGAAAGCGCGCAATGGGTGACTTTTCTCACGAGTCATTATCCCTAGACGACTTACATTGAACCTATAGGCAAACTCTGTAGCTAAACTTTTTCTATAGTTTGTGTGCATGTATTATGATATACACACGAAAAAACTAATAGTAGCATTATCTCGTATATATAAGAATGTATGCAACAGGCGAAATATGTTGTTCGCTTTAATTGCGATGAATATACAACACTGCGTACCAGGACGCATTAGGACGCGGCTGGCCTGTGTTTGCCGACCTATCTACACAGTTCAATCAGTGTGTTGATTAGAAGTCGAAAACAGAGTTGTTTTTTACCTTTTCTATCCATGACATGCGTGCGTTTGTTGACGTCATTGTCGTCGTCCTTCATGGCCAGTAGGTGAAGATACTGCCGAAAGTCTCCGTATTCTCTTGAACGCTGCTATTATTTTGTGAAATAAATAATAAACTAAAATTCGTCTAAAAAAGACTGACTATTGCCGACAGATTTGCCACGTAAGACAATTTTCAACCTGGCAAGTTGTGTTTGCATAATGAATGGAATATTTTTTCTGATATCTATTGATAAATAACATTTTTTCGTAGGCGCATCTAATCGTCTAGGACTGGTCCTCGCTCTGAAGTCGCTGATAATGTTCTATGAATCCATATGTAATCCAGACTATGTATACGTTCTTTCTATTACACTAGTTTTGTTGCGATCTTTTTCATACAAAGAATACACTCTACTAGCGAATCTTACCTAAAGAAAATCTAACCAAGAAACACTTTTCCGATAGTTCTAATGAAGTTGGCTCTTTCCTTCTCTCTAGTGAGTGGACTTCCAAAAGCCACTTCCTGCTGCGCGTAAAGACTTTTACATGCAGCGTCCGGCGTGACATACGTAAGCCATGTAGGAACCGTAGTCAGCAAACGATGCCGTGACTGATGGCTCGCTCATTATCATCATACATCTTAACTACCAGGTTTCCGTGTCACTAGATGTAGGCTTGTGAGTAAATTTCCTTGTTTTAGCGAATTTGTGCAGTGTGGTTCTGGGCTACAATAAAATAGCCAACGTTCCTAGTTGGAGCGTTAGTAAGTAGGATTGCTTCGGTTAACAAAGGGTTCTAGACGGAGAACTTTAACTTAGTCAGTTGGTCCCCATGAGAGCTGACATGTGAAGTTCTGTGGAGCGAAAATTAACTCTTCATTTAGTACTCTCTCGTATCTTGGACTAGATGGAATCCTTTGAATGGTTTTTGCTATCAACGATGCTGAGGGCCACATTGATTCTACTGAGCTATTTTGTAATGAACAGCAATTGTGTATGAATAAGAAAAATCAATTTTATTGCGGGGAAGATAAATTTTAAACAGGTAACAACAATTATTACAAGTGATCTTTCAATGAACGATCATATTAATTCTGCTAATATTTTCATTTTTTATTTGCTTCCCGTGCGTATAGTTAGACGAAGGATCGAAATAGCATATACATTAATGTAACGTAATCTAGTAAACTATATTATAATTACACGATTAAAGACCTATTTTAATGAGCAGAGCGCTATTGGGGTTCGATAGGCGGGTTACCTTTTTCCATTATGGGAAAAATCACGGGGTTTTTCTATAAAAACTGACACTTTCAGAAATGCATTGCTGGTTTAAAGAGAGATTGACATACGCATCGAGTACAATGGGTCAAATCGCGCTTAAAGAATTTATTTAATTAAAATTAAATAAAAGGGCCGCTACAATAAACGACAAGCTCCTGTGGGATTTTCGTTTTTACCTACGCCAAATGAGAGGTCGACATAATTTAAAAGTGCCTCGAAGTCATTGGAGAATTCAACACTAAGAGTAATCTTGATTTTTTTGTAAAAATGGGAGAATTTGTGGATGATAGCCGATATTACGATCACTTGCGCTTTAAAGTATTTTATCCAAGATGTGCCAGGTTAATTTTGTGATCTTAGACTATTAGACTGTATAGAGAACTATAGGCTATTTACCCACCAAGAATTCACGTAGGGTCGCTTTCAGGTTCCGTCTTTTGTTTGTTTGTTGGTAATCTGTACAGAGCTAATTTCTTCGGAGTTATAATAAACTCGGATACTTCGATTCCACGAAAATCAGGAGCGGAGTCAATATTGTGGAGTTTTATATAATCGGCGGCATGGAAGCTCAATGGCGATTTAGCCGCCTATACAAAGTCATTAGGCCATGTTTTAAGGCGTACGCTGAATTGTGTAGTTTCCTAGAGTCCTCTTGTTACCATGTAAGAATTTGTTTCGCAATTCATGCAACACACTTGGATGGTGTAGAAGAAGCTGCGGCAATTTTTGACAGGTTTTCAGGCCTGAATCGCCTATCTGTCTCTGTAGCCACCCGCTAGGTTTCGCTGTATTTTTTAGAGCTCCTTGTTTGGTTGCGATTCATGACATGGACTCTTTATGAACAAACGGCTTAGTAAACGTCGACTGATTCTTTAGTAAGCTCTTCGCGTTGCATTGTTTGTGCAGCAGCACAGTTAAGATTTACTATCATTTACTATCCTTAGTGCATAGAGTATGAGACAAAGCCTTTTTTCGGCCACAATATGGCTATAACTAAACAGGGCGATGATGACTACTGAGGAACAACATTGTTCTCGCTTCGCGACCCTATGAAGAGCGAGATAATATTGTATCGCTATTTTTTGCACAGAAAAGAGCTACTGAATAAACTGCTTTTTGAAGAAGTGCCTTGATTAAAGATTGATTGAAGTGCCCCGGCAACCCCATATCCTTTATCTATGAATTTTGGCACTCATCTAGATCTTGTATCATTCTAATGATGGAAGTTCGTCTCGAAGCTCGACTCTGCTGAACAAAAATCATCCGACGTGCCAGTGAGCTCTGGAGTCACAGCAACAATTGTAAGAGCCACTTCATCTCTCAAAAGCTATCACACGTTATTTTACCGCAAGAAAAATCCGTCGCGTACTCTCGAAACAGCTACCTCTTGGGGTAGCAAAACGGTTCCGTACCCTTTCAATCTTTTTGTAGCTGTCAAGGATGCCATTTGTTGTATTGAATACTTCCAACGATCAGCATCTCCAACGACAAGTCAAATATTGTCACGTTATAACAGTGCATCCATAGCCAAGATTCCCGAGGTTTCCAGAATGTCTGAATAGTTACTCCAACGTAATAAATAAGTCAAAATCCGATGATTTCCTCCGCTGAGCTTCCCCGCTAAGGGTTTTTCTTCTTCATGTTATAAATACATCTTCAGCTAGCGATATATAAAAAAAAACAGTTTGTAAGTACCCATTTCAGAGCGCGTCAAGCTTTTCTATTGAGTGAGGTTAGACGTGTTAGAAGATACATCTTTGGATTGTTTTTATTTTTTTTTGTAAAAATAATGTAAACAAATATTAATTTCTAAATATTTATTCATACAGCAAATAATGGATAAATATAGCACATGTTATCTTGAAATATCTGTTAAACTTGTATAAAGTCGCATTGTACGTAAAAGATTCATACCTTATGACCCTTACATTTGGAAGTTTACCAACTAGCTAAATGAAAAGCTCGTACGCAGTTCTGGTAGATACCTGAAAGCCTCTGTTTTAACCTTATTAGCATATCAGAAAAGTATTCGTTTTTAACAAAGGAACGTTCATTCTATCACGGCCAATGAACGATTTGTTTTTATAAACTAACAGAACACGCACAGCATTAACAATACTACTCGGTAGCTACGTCGAATTTCATTAGAAGTAGGCGGTTGGGTCCGGTGGCTTGCTTCCATAGGCCGCGATATTTTCGTACGATAAACAAAAATATTATACTTTGTTTTTTACTGAATGAGTAAATTACTGAGATAATAATGCTTTTATGGACTGTCATAGCTTGCACATGGACCGCGGGAAAACGCGCCGCTTATATATACAGTACACACGAGGCTTTAGATCGTCCGTGCACTAAAAGATCGATCATGTTCCGTTTTTAACGAAAGTTATTAGATACGCAAACGAAGAGGGTCCAGCATATCGTGACAATTTATTGCGAGACACTGTTAAAAGATAATCATACCTACTGTGGAGCTTTCTTTCAATAGCGAATTTCACTAGAAAACAAAACTAGGTCATATAGTTTAAAATATTATATATACCTTAATACTCTTGCTCACCAGCTTTTCCCTTCTATACCCTACCTCAGTCATTTTCAGAGACGTTTTATTTGGTTATTTAAAGAATCATTTTCATTTTCCGTGCTAACCGTCATCCTATAGGTGCAGTTTAATACTTGAGCACTACGCGGTTAATGTATGCTAATCCGGCCTTCAGCGGGACACCTCAGACCTCAACACTCATGTACGGCACACGGGCACACGAGATAGGATGTAGCTGTGACATGCGTTAAGCACCGTGTATGCATGTCTTTTTTGAATATGAATGCGAATCTTAAGCACAATACGTAGCAGAGATGACCGGTCGGTCGATCGCGCATTGTGCCTGTTGCGTCAAATCACTTGTGCTAGCTATTCCCAACACCCCGGCTACGATGTGAGCAAAGCATTCAATGTCAGACAAGCTAAACTAGGGGCGTGACTTGCGTGTTTCTAGCCCGATGCCATGGCCATTTACTCTAAAGCTGTTATATGCGGATGTGGCTCACAGTAGGAATAGAGAAAAAAAGAATATTATGCAGTAAACGGCTTTACAGGAAGAATTTACCTTCAACTGGACATTGTTAATCGGAAGATAAGGTCTGGTTTACCACTCATATGTATTCGATCAGCTTACATATGAATAGTATCGTTGAATAAGAACACAAAGAAAAGCTTTGTACACGTCGTATGTCAATCTGTTTATAACAATTGGAAATGTAATTAGTGTTAATTGTAGCGTCTTCCAATGCACAACCCAATGCATGTATCTATGTATGTATGTTAGAGGTGGGTGTTTTGAAAGATGATCATTTTTAAAATGGGTTCCGTTGTCACACAGATATCACCAGTTACGATAAACGCATTCGAGACAATATACTGAGGGAATACTATGAAACAAGTTGAGCAATATTCGCTAACGTGGCGCATCCTAATTGGAAGAGATTAGCGGAAGCGCCAGTGATTATATTTCCAGAAGGCAACTTCGTAACATCCTAACAACTTTATTTTATTACAATTTGATTTGATTTTGCATCTTTCTATTAGATTCATATGATATTAGGTACTGATTAAGGCTTACCTACTTGGGGCAGTTCTTGTATCGACATGGGTCGGTGCGGCTAAGCTTGATCGATGCTTGTTTTTGACTGAAATTGCTCAAAATCAATTGAGGGCATATTTGAATGAAATATTCATTACCTGATAACGGATGCATTTTTTGCCGTTTTCACAAGGGGCTACAGCTCGTTTCAACAATGGTAGCACTCGTTGTTAGCCATGTATGTGCGGCATCTATACATTCCAATGCGTAACCATTAGAGAATAATAATGAAGCATGTTAAGTAAATTGGCTTTCATCCATTGAGTTGACATTCATTAAAAGCAGGGCTACGAGCAATTTGGTTTTTGGTTTATCATACAATTGTCTCTTATTTTTTCGTCACCTCTTACGCATCATACGATTCGCATTGTCAGAACCGCCCATTATATCATGTCTCTTGACCCCTCTTCATATAATTATTATTATTGGCTGACTCTTTTGTCATGTATCGATTTGTCAGCGTGTCCGTCTTCGTTGATCTACCCCGCTTACAGTTGTCAATCATGAATAACTAAAAGTCAAGTGTTTGGGATTTTAACCGAATTTTATAGTCATCTCATTCAATTTTGAACTTACAAAACGTTTTCAAACTGAACGCCACGTTCGCAGACGCACATACACACTGCCAGTCTCCGGGATCCCGTCGTAGACAGGGGATGCATGCCGCTCTAGATGGTGCCGACATGCTGCTAATTTTCTTCGTCCTCTACTGGAAGGATCGCGAATCGAGCAAAATGATTGACAGAACGATTGTACGAATGCGTATGATATTTTCTGCCAAATAGGAATTGGCGCTGTGAAACGCTTGCGTTTCTGCGGAGTCTCTAGCTCGTTCCAGTGTTCTTTTGCCTTGTTGTCGCCATATAGAGGACAAGTAATGTTTACGCAAGACTTTCAAGTATCTCAGTGGAATACTGCGGAAAAAGTTAGAAGGCAGACGTATTTTCATAATGGGTGTACGCGGGCACGTACTTGTTGAACATGTTGGTACGATACCTGGGCCACACAAATAAGTAAGATTATTTTTTCGTAATAATAGGATTAATTCTTATTGACATCGCTCGTACGTCGCTGGCTGCAACGTGACTTTCCACTTAAGACTTGCAGCTTTCCACTTAAGGGCTTGCAACAGAGAACCAGTGAGCATATCTCGTCGATTTGATACGATCCAATCAAGATCATATTCGCTAGCTGGGCATTTAGGTTATCTCCACAGTTTATCATTCCGAAGCATCTTGCTACCGCGATCGTCACTATCACCATCGCAGCAGTAGCGGCACACGTCGACCTCACCTGTGGCTTTTTTTCAGCCTTATTTGTCCTCTGATAGACATCGCCAGCGCTGTTGTAACAAGGCAATATTTCAGTGTAGCATAATAAAACGTGTCTATTATGTGTGAGACGTCGAATTCATCAAAGTAAGATGCGGCAGCGGTGACGGTCTGATTAATGCAAACTGCTGGAAGCTACCCTTTTTCTAGCAATGGTACCAGTAGATGCGAAAAAAACAGAAGATTGCTAGACCCACCAGTCGTCTGTTGTACATGTATGCGATTCACTTCTATTTGCAGAGCCAAAGCGACATTGGGTAGTACTTGGCCGTCTACTAGTAGCGTTAGGCTGCTTCGTTGAATATCTTAGTGTATATGAGCCCATTCTGTTTAACTTCGCCTGATCTCCTGGCTCTGACTCGTCCAGGTTGAGGTGTTAGGCTTACCGGTGCCACCAACGGTCACTTTTATGCCAGCTCCTTTCCCACCGAAAGCAGTGTGAACTGATAGTTACGTTCGCAGCACTAGACCTTCACCGGGGTACTTTCATGTTATCCTTTATGGCGTCTTCGACTCAGGCCTTACCATACCTTCGGTGTCACTAGCTCGACCGCATCTGACTCTCGTACAACGAACGGCTCTTTGTTTCTCTGGTCGTCTAGTCGTGCAAACGCTACCAGTAAGCTTAGAACCCTTGCCAGTGGAGCGAGCTGTTGTTACCTATTCTGCCTAGTTTTCGTTCCGTTTGGTTTAGATCCTGTCGTGATTCAAGACGGTAGGGCCCAACAAGAATGATGCATTGGGCCGGTCGTCTTCGACTTCGCTTTCCGGTAACCTTTCTTTGTCCTTCATTAATGTGTATAGCCATCGACGAAGCCTAGGTGCGACGTATAATGGTGAGTGTGCTCCGAGGCCGGGTGCGAGGGCATGCCTGTGGGTCAAATAGACTAGTTTGTATATATATATATATATGTACGTATCGAGCACGCCCGTCTATTTCTGTGTATATGTATAGGGCGTGCTGAAGGATCAGACGCCATTCTTTCAAGTCGTCGCCTTTCTTAGGTTTCTCTTTACTGATACCTCCGTTGCTGGTCAAGTTGTAAGCTAGTCCCTACACAGCAACGTAAAGCCATCGGCAGATGGCACTATCGCCTCTTTAGTTGTCGAATTGTATATGTTAACTAGCTAACCAAGACCAGGTCGATGCTGCTGACTGAAGTCGAAGAAGCTGAACCGGAGAAAATATGGCGAAATTGGCTGGAAAAAAGTAACACGCCCCGCTGATTTCAAGCCAGCGAAAGGTAAAGGCTACGACAGCGACGAAATCTATACTTCTTTATGGTCAAAAATGTATCATCATTTGACAGGGCAAGTAGGAAAGCAGGCATAACGACACATGGCCAAACGAGTTCACTCAAGTAAGGCCCATAGCGAAATTGGCAGCATCAGTACAAGCGAGTACTTTCTGCTAGTCCGGCTCAGGGGCTTGTTGAAACTTTGCATAATTTTTCCATGGGTAAGCGTTGCAAGTCATGCGTGTACTTTTACGTAAACGCACTGTTACGTTACGTAAAAAATACGTGTCTGTAAAGATAGGTAATATTTTTTGTATTCAACTGCCATGTATTTGATTGTCAAGTGCAGCATTGCGTGTGGCATAGTGCGCTTGTGCCAACAAAACTGTATTCTTGTACAAAATAAAGTCAATCACGAATGTGTATGTTGTACATACACATATGCATCGTATGTATATTCGTAAATTATGTACATTTTACTACAATTATTATTTAATTTTTAGTAAGTACCTCGATCGATGTAACAAAAAAATGCAATATAAACTGGTTTAATGTAAATCTGTAGAAATGAGCAAACGAGACCGGTCACCCAAAAACTGTAGCCTTAAGCAAACAATATAT